>NC_057802.1:435781085-436003393 GCF_018294505.1 Triticum aestivum
GGGCTGCTGCCTTGGAGGAGGGGCAAGGCGGCGGCAGCGGCCGTGCTTGCCATGGACTCGGGCGGCGGCGCTGCGTGCGCGCGAGGGAGATGGGGGAGGTGGGCCGGCTGGCTCGACTGGGCCTCTGCCCGGTCGGGCGCGGGTTTGTTTTGTTTTTGTTTTTTTTAATATTCCGCCGAATCTAAAAAAATCGCAGAAAAATAAATAAGAATCCAAAAATGATAAAACAAATTTTCCCCGTCTAATAAAAATAATTAGAACAAGGTGAACATTTGTTTGACCCAAAAATGCAGTTTTCAAAACGTGCAAAAAAAATTAATGCAATAAAATTGCAAATAAAATCTGAATAAATTCCAATATATGATTTTAATATTTTTCCTCCAATATTTCAATTGTTTTGGAGAAGTCATATTTTCTCCTCTCATTTATTTTTAATATGAAATATTTTTCGGAGAGAAAAATAATTAAAACCAAAATCCTCGTTTTATTATTTGATGAAAATCAAATATGAAAAATCGGGAAAATCCCCAACTCTCTCCGAGGGTCCTTGAGTTGCTTAGTATTTATCGAGGATTTGCCAAAATGCAATAAAATATGCTATGCAATGATGATCTATTGTATAACATTCCAAATTGGAAATTTGGGATGTTACAAAGGGGAACTCCTTGCTGAAGTCCATATCCAGCAGGCTCACCCCTCGGATCGCCATTGGAGTCTCTTCAAGTGAACGAGTGTGTAGGCGGCGACAGCAGTTCATTTTTCTGCTCTTGGGGAACTGGATTCAACAGTAAACTGAGTGTGTACAGGCGACAACAGTTACTACCCCTCCCTCGTCTGCTGCACGCCCGGCAGAAGATGCACCCTCGGCGCATTCAAACGCCTCCATTAAGAAACCTACTCCGGCCACACGTCAGTTCACGAGCGGGTCTGTATTGGTCCTGTAATAACAGGAGTTAGTGGTCACTTTACTTAAATTTAATTAGCTTTAATAGAAATTTATACTTAAAACAAGCAATGCATTGGCTCGTTCTATCAGTGCCACAGGATCAAAATGCACAACAATTAGAATTATTATTCTCAGGACGCACACGATTAGCACATTTGTCGCACTTTCACAAAGATAATACTACCAAGTTTGAACTGTTTGTTATGGTTGTTGTCCTCTGCATCATCATGCTGTGTTTCCCAGCTTGCAAGATTCAGAACCAACAAATAAGATCCAAATAATAAGTACAACAAAGATGCCTACACATCTCATTGATTCCCAGCTTGCAAGATTCAGAACCAACAAATAAGATCCAAATAATAAGTACAACAAAGATGCCAACACATCTCATTGATTCCCAGCTTGCAGGATTCAGAACCAACAAATGAGATTCAAATAATAAGTACAACAAAGATGCCTACACATCTCATTGATTCCCAGCTTGCAAGATTCAGAACCAACCCATTATAGCCTTTTGATAAAGTGAATATCGGGATTAAATCCATGTTGGCTAGCCATGTCATACAATCGAAGAACTTGGGGAATGCTCTTGACCGTCACAACATCTGTAGTTGAGTATTCATGTTTGCACACCAGAAACCAGGAGAGCATGATTTCACTTTAATAGTGGCCTCCTTTACTCAACCTGCAGCTCCACTAGCATGAGGCCTGCCTGGAGTTCCATGATTCAATTCATGCGCCTTTTTCTGCAGTTCACCTGATATGAAGCAAAGATTGCATCATTCAGCTAGCAAGAAGTACTTGCTCTCGTGAGCTGGCAGGTTCTTCTTTAGTAGTTGCACTAAAATTGAAGAACATTAAGGTTGGCTGTCCGGCTCATGTAAGCTGCAACTATAATTTTCTTATCCTTTTGTGCAGTTCCACTAAAATAAAGTGCCATTGTGGTGACAGTGACGACTCATCTAGCAAAGGCTAATAAAATGTTGCACGAGATTACCAGCAGAACTTGACGGAGATTTTGGAAACTCCAATCACCATTTTGTGCAGTTCCACCAAAATTGAGAGATGTTGCCCACGTGACATTTTAGTTGAACTACACAAGACACTCATTCCAAAAAAAGTGTTTTGTGTAGTTCACCAAAAGGTCACAATAGCAACAAGGTGAAATGGATATCCCTATCTGCACAAAAAGATAGAAAGTAAACAGTTGCTGTTCAATAAGAATATATGAAACATATACGAAATGAAAAGAAGCATCTTAATTATGTTCATGGCAATCACGCAAGGATAGTAGAATTTTAAAAAGTCAGCAATGCTTCATGTTACCAGAAGCATTACGATCAACAATGAGATTCCTCAAATATGGGATTACTTTAATTGTGGCATTGCTTGTTTACCAGATACAGTAAATCAACAACAGCTAAAGAGTTGGTTTAAGGGCATGGGACCATGGGGACACCAGGACACTGAGCAGCGTAAAGGAGCAACTTACTTGTCATACTGGGGAAAATAGCAGGAGTGCCATTTGTAACACAGTTTAATTGCATCTTATCACTGGAGGCATTAGATTAACAATAACACTGGTTAGACATGTCCCTAAGGTAACAGTGTGATCGCTTCATTTTACATGCGCCCTTACATTAACAACAACAAAGGTTGGTATAAGGACATGCGACAGTGGACGCATCAGCACAATGTACCTACAAGGAGGCATAAAGTGGTGATGCAGAGTTTGTTCATGCTATGTGAGGGCAGCAAATCTAATCCTGGAGACCTTTTACTATGTGAGGGCAGCAAACCTAATCCTGGAGACCTTGTACTATGTGAGGGCAGCAAATCTAATCGTGGAGACCTTTTACTATGTGAGGGCAGCAAATCTAATCCTGGAGACCTTTTACTATGTGAGGGCGGCAAATCTAATCCTGAGACCTTTTACTATGTGAGGGCAGCAATTCTAATCCTCGAGACCTTTTACTATGTGAGGGCAACAAATCTAATCCTTGACATACTCTGTTGACTTGTCCACCAGCCGCCACTTTCTATCCTTTTTTCAACCAATAATAGAGGTTCCTTATCTAGTTTGTACTGTGTTTTCCCATTATTTCCCTTTTCAACCAAGAGACCGGTTGGGTATCCGGTCTCTACTACTTTCACCATATTATTTCCTCTTTGAATCAAGTCCTAGATTCATGCTACAACTTTCCCCCTTTCTTCGTTGTTTGAACAAAGCCCTAGATTCGAATGCATGAAGTAGCTTTACCTCTAATAATACTAAAAATTTAGGTGGCTTTGGAAGAGCTGATGGGAGTAGAAAAAGATGCACATGCAGACACATGGGGAGCTGGGGCAGTAGAGCAAGGCCGCTTTCAAAGAACTTATACCTGAGGGTCGGTGGGATGTCGGCGGCGGCGGGTCGGATCTACGGACAATACGACAGGGAGGAAGAAGGGTCGGAGGACCTCCCGAGTCGGCGCTGTGTCGGAGAAAACGGCACGGGCAGAGGATCCGGCCCGTCCGGCAGCTGTGGGTTTCCTCCCTCGCCGGTGATGACCGCGTGAACGATGCACCTAGTCCTCTACACACACCAGCCGAAGGGATCCGGCCGTCTCTGTGACCAGCGGTGAGCAGAGAGAAAATGTCGCTACCGCTGTCTTGTTTATATCTGGAGAGGATGAGAGAATGAAGAGAGCAACCCTAGTAAAGCAAGCGCTCAGGCCCCTGCGTACATATATAGTGGAGTGATTATCTTTTTCTCTCCACAACAAGCGTTTCAATTTGTGTACGTGGCATTAAAGAAAAGAAACTCTCTATTTAAGGTGACTACCTGTACGACTCCTACTTACTAATACTACTACTAGTATTGTTCACTTGTGCTCCCCGACCCTTCATTCATTGAAAAACCCCATGGGTGAATAAACATACAGTACTAGTATTTATATATAATGAACAAGCTCGAACTATTTTCGCGTAGTTAAAAGTTGAGGGCGGGGCTTTTCCCGGGCAGGGCGCGCGGCAGTTTTCACGTAGGTGGTTTGACAGAGAGGCGAGGAGGGCGAGGGAGTAGCGGATTCAACTTACTTACTGCTGGAAAGGTCGGGCTGTGCGATTTGAACTCAACTAACCCAAAAATATCCAAACAGGAGGGTTAGTTTGGGTTAGTTTGAACTCAACTAACCCAAAAATATCCAAACAGGAGGATTAGTTTGGGTTACTGTTTGGATCCACGTGTTAGAGTTAGTTTGGGTTAGTTTGAACTCAACTAACCCAAAAAAATCTAACCCACCCAAGAGGTGCTTATTTGGGTTAGTTCTTCTCGGGACACTAAAAAACACATTTTTCTCTCGCTCTCCCCGCAGCAGATCCCTCCCCACTTCCTCAAAGCTTCTCGTCCTCTCCCTCCCTCCCTCCCTCTCGCACTGCCCATGAAGGCACCTCGCGTATCCGCGCTCCATCTAGCCCTGTCATCCAAACACCTCTTTCGCTAGAGTTACTTCAGGGTTAGTTCAGGATTAGAATCTAACTCTAACCTTTAACTGAGTTAGAGTATCCAAACAGGGCCTTTGAGAGTGACGAGGAGGGAGAAGCGATACGGGCTGCTGGATTACTAGAGATAGGTGTCGCACGGAAGCCAAAAAATATGCTGATAGAGTGGGTTAGCCATGTACTAGTATGATGTAACTACACTGGGCTGCCGTGTTTCGTACTCTTCCAGTCCACTGTGGAGATGATTGGTTGATTTTATATCGCTGAATAATATAAAATATTATGACTGCATATGCTCCACCCCGAGGTTCCTTGCTCCTTCTCGGTCGTCGGGAATCTATGTTCTTCCACTCTATTTTTTTACATGAGCTTTGTTCATCCTTTTGCCAACACGCGACACATCTAGCATCAAGGTGCACGTGTCATGCAAGGATCGTTCCATCTATATGAAGAACACGTGGGACTGGAACTACGAGACGGACATGTACCCAGGAGTGGACGTGCGAACCTGTGTAACGTAGCGCAGTAAGTGAAGTAGAAAGGCACAAATAGTATGAACATGCGTGGCATATAGGCATTTGTCTCTTACTACCACTAAATGTTGTACGTGCAATGCCCGGTGATGTTATGGAGTACGTGACTAAGTACTCTACTACTACTATATTAATTGGAGGCACATATTAGGTTTTATATTTGTTTACGTGTATGCCCCGAGACCTTCCAACTAGACGCGTCTTTCTCTCCGGGTCGCACTTTGTATCGTTCATACCACTAGTAGAGTAGTACTACTACGTGTGGTCTCCGACCCAGAAGTGGAGACACTCTACCACGCTGTTCATGTCCCACTCCTTTCGCTGACGTGTGCGACATCCAGCACGTGCCGTGTGTTTGGCACTCCTTCGTCGTAAGAGTTGAAACGCTAGCATTCATTAGAAATAAAAAATAAATATAAATCACCAGTGATACTATACCACGCGGTTTCCTTGCTCCTCGATATCGGAAAAAATACTTCCGCTCGCCGACATGTGGGACATCGACCATCCTGGTCCACTTGCCATGCCCGCAGATCTCCAAGGGAGACTCACCCCGGTCGTCGCGCCGCAGTAATTACTAATGAGCCGTCAAATCACAGGCCCAACCTTACCCACTATGAAGTTGCTCGGACAAAGGAACCATCATGACTTTGAATTCCGCTTCTTGAAGAAAACTACTGTACCAGCAGTACTACTAGCTACGGTAGTTACTCCAGCACATGCCTCCTTTGGTTCATAGGATAGGAATTTTATAGGAATATGAAAATCATAGGAAGTGAGATGACATGCATCTCAATTCCTATAGAGAAAGATATGCCATTTGATGCATAGGATAGGAATTTGTCCATTGAGTCTAGGCTAATGTACTGGTAATTTGCTCTAAAAACTACAGTAGTAACTAGTAGTACTGTTACATGCTCGTAATTAATTAAACAAATGTACGGGCGACACAGACACACACACTAACTACTAGTACTACTACTTCTCACATGCTGGCCAGACGCCGTCGTTCTCCTTCCCGGCTTTATCGGCGACACCCCACCGTGCTTGGATCTCCACCGACCTCTCCGCAGCAGCGCGTGCGTCCTCTTCTTTCTTGCGGCGGTGGGCCTCTCTTTTCTTGAGTGCTTTCTGACTTTTCTGCTCCCTCTGTGCGGCTTTGGCCGCCTCTTGCTCTACCGCCCATTCGGCCTTGGCAGCTTCAAATTCCGCCCACATAGGTGTGAGGTCGCGAGCAGCGATGAACTCGGCACGGCGGGATGCCACCGCTTGCCTACCATTCTGTGTGCGGTCGTGGGTGGCAAGGAACTCGGCGCGGCGTGATGCCATCGCTTCCTTACCGGTTAGTGTGCGGCGCGGTGGCATGAACGACGCTTGGTGACAGCTCCGGGGTGGAGTGGCCGGACAACCGTAAAGTGCAATGTTTTGTCAAGAGCTCAAGGACAGAAGACGAAGAAAATTTGGATTCCCCTTCAATCCTGGTCATTTATTTTCGAGTAAAATGCATTGGCGGTCATTGAACTTGTCTTGATAGCTCACTTTGATCATTGTATACGAGATATGGTGATTATACGGTCACTGGCTCAGCATATAGCTCCGTATTTGTCTGGTTGACCAGTCAAACAGTCCACATGCGCCTCATCAGCTCCTGTTCTTTATGTATCTATCTATGCGGGCCTACCTGTCAGTGGAGAAAGAAATAAAAACCAAAATTATGTGTATGTGACATTACTGTTTAGACGTTTGCTGGAGGCCTCCGCGAACACCGAGCATGTATTCACTTGGATCAACACCAACGGTCATACTCGTAACTCGGCACCTTGCTCATGTATATCGTCCATCACAACGACAATCTATAAAACAGCCTAGCTAGAGAGGGTACTATGGTGCGGAGTTTGTACTATCGTGAGCAACCGATCATAGTGCCACTGCACACGAGTGTGTGTCTGATCGATTCGTCCATTATTCGTAAGTTATGTATGGTTGTGTGGTGTCTAATGGTGGTCGTCGAATGCTAGCTGGCAACAAGAGCGGTTGCATGGACGCCTGGTTGTCAATACGTGCCGCATACGCTTCAAAGGCTCGTCATCCATGAGTTCACATTTTACCACCACGCCAGCGTCTGACCGCCCTGGCCTACCGAAACCCCTTCCATCGCTAGCGCGCGCTTTCCGCCTGAAACGATCACCGTCTCTCCAGAATGTCAATGCCGCATTCACCGGCCTTAACTGCAGGTGCAGTTGGTGTGTCACTGACATGCGGGCCTGATGCCCATTGGGCCCACATGTCAGTGAGACAAAGCACCTGCGGTTAAGTCACTGAAGCAGCGTCCGCATTCACGCCCGACGTGACCTCTCACTGGCGCCGGCATTGCAGCAGCGCGATGGCCAAGAGAGCGCCACCCGCGCGGCATCCCGGTGCAAGCGATTGCTCCGCGTTACACCACGGCTACCGTCGAACCTACTCCGGTGCCAGCCGTCCATTCGTCTGTCGCGGCTCATTGCCATTCGCCCGCTATATTAACTTGAGCCCCAGCTCCCAGCCATAGCCAAAGACCCACACTCATTCTCCTCCGGTCCCTTCCTTCTGTTGGCACCACTCCAACCATGGCCTCCGGGCACTCCAAAGCTCTCTTGGACGTACTGTCGCAGGAGCAGACGAATGACATCGATGGCTCCGCTCCGGGCGCGCTCCAAAGCTCTCTTGGACGTACTCTCGCAGGAGCAGACGAAGGAGATCGCCGGTTCCCCTCGGCCGCCCTCCGCCGCCAGGACCATGAAGCCGGCGCGCGTGCGCGGGCGCAGCCGGCAGCGAGGAAGAGTAGTACACTGTAGGTCGCCACTGCTCTGGTCCCAGGAAGGCCACCGCTCCTCCACTCAGTCGACGCCAAGCTTGGTGGGATAAAAATGGCGGCCGATTAGCCTCTTGACGGCGACGTGGAGGCGGAAATCTACATAACCTTGTGCTCCGGAGGAGGAGGTTATCGAGGCGGATAAGGAGGAGGCAAAGGCCATGGCCGGCTTTCTCGGGTTCAGGGCCGGACATGGTGGTCGGGGCCCGGCGATCGTTTAGATTAGGTTTACAGTAGGTTTTAGTACGGTTTGTGCGAAATATGTAATGAATTTCGTCCAGTTTATAGGAAAAGTTCTCGAAATGTAATGAATTTCATCCGGTCAATTTGAAATTTGCTTTGTTTGCATGAATTTCGTCCGGTTAGTTCATATAGTTGTCAAAAGGTATGCGGGCAGCATTGGATGGCATCCACCAGTGTCCTCGGACAGATGCCGGTGTAAATTTGAGGGCCAGCGCTGGAGATGCCCTAACTATCATGCTATAATCGCTAACAGTGCTCCATTATTTTGCAGGGAACAGTTATCCCTCGATCAAAATCAGATCCGCCGTGTTTCGCACTCCTCCCACATAAGAGTGTAGACTCTTGGTTACATAAAAATGGAGCAAGTGGACGGCACTGTAGCACTTCATATCACTCAAACTAGCCCGCCTAACGCGCGGGAAAGCACCGCCCTCGTCATTTTGTTCTAGATTTCTATCAATCGATCGCACAAAAATGTTACGCTTTGCAAGTTCAAAATGAAAAGGCGGCACACTTACAACTCGTACGCGTCGCGTTCACGTCGCACCCCCGACAGTCCGGCTCGCACGCCGCTCACCAGAGGGGACACGCGTTGTCTTGCATTTTCACTGACACGTGGGACTGCAATTGAATAAATCGTCGATAGCCGAAATCTAATCGCCCGCGGGCGTCGGCTGAGAGGAGAGAGACGGGGGAGGGAGAAGAGATCGCCCGTCCGCCGTGCACAGGCTCCAAGAAATATGTGGTGATAATGTGAGGTGGGCCATGCGGGAGTCCGCACCGCTTCCAAGCCCGCTTCTTACCGCCCTGGCCCACCAGAACCCCTCCCCCCCACCCGCGCCACCTCCCCACGCGCGCTCCCCCCTCAGAGGCCAGCTGCCCGCATTCATAGCAAGTACTACCAGTAAAATTCTGGGCTATAAAGGGCATGTACAATGGTTGATAAGATAGTCTTATCATAAGTCTTGCATGTAATTTAGAGATGCCAAAAAAACATGTGTACAATGGATCATCACTTAGCCTTATCTTCAGTAACTAGTTGTTCCTAAAAACATGGTGAAACATATTGTGCTAAGAGATCATCTCTTGTCTTCTCGACAAGCCCGCTTATGTGGAGGAGAGAGAGGCATTGACAAAGTCAAGGAGTGGGATCTGCAGGAGCTCGTCTCTACACGTGCTCCTAGGTATAAAAAACTAATTCTAAAAAAAGAGGCATAAAAAACAATTGTGTCTAAAAAAAGAAAGGTAAAAAATATTTGAGAGGAAATAGATAGAGTGAAAGTGAGAAAAAGTTGTAACCTTATAGTCAACACTATGGTAGTATTACATGAGGAAGGAGGGAGTGGTGCACATGCCAAGTTCACTGGGCTGCCGTGTTTCACACTCCTCCATCGTAACAGTGGAGACAATAGGTTTCATCAAAAATAAACATTGAATACTCGTTGCTCGTCCACTATATCGGAAAGAATACTTTCATTCGCCAACATGTGGGACGTCGACCATCCTGCTTCACCTGCCATGCACAAAATTATCCTGGTCCACCCTGGTCGTAGCGCAGGCTCAACCTTTCCCACTGTAAGTTAGTCGGACGAAGGAACCATCATGACTTCGTTGAATTCCGCTTCTTCAAGAAAACTTACTCTACCCGCAGTACTGCTACCACACGCGAAGACTGGACGGCACTGTACCACGTCATATCACTAAAACCCACTAGGCCAAACTAGCCCGCCTAGGATCTGTACTCCCTCCGTTTCAAAGTTAGTAGTACAAAGTTGACTCATCTATTTTGAAACGGAGGGACGTCTCTGTACTGCTATAATTTTGTGTTGTACACTCTGTACTTTTGCTACGATTTTCCTAACCTATGAACCAAATGAGGCCTGAATATATCCGTGTCGACTATTGTCTGATCGATCGCTAAGCCTACAATTTTAGGAGCTTGGGCTATTGGCCGATCGATGACGGATCAGTATAAGCGTACCACGAGCTCATCAGCCCCAACATTTCTCTTCGGTGAGTGTTTTGCAAGTACTATAGCTCGCACAGTAGCTGGCCTACTAACACCAAGAATCATCAAATAAGCCCTGCTGATATGATAAACAGTTCAAACTTACATCTAAGCATGCCATATATTACATCAAAAGTTGGTGAGGATACATCTGTTTCCATAACTCGGAGAGGGTTCCCATGATTCACTATCAAACAAAAGTACTAGCAAGTACCGCCCACACAAGACAGTGCACTAGCCCTAAGATGGTTTGATAACACGCATCGTTCTGGTAATTAAACACAGGGCAATGCAAACTACCCTGAAGGATTAGCGCGACCAACTATTTCTTGTCATCGATCTCTCGGGCAATGACCACAACACGGACAGCGGCATGGGAATCGATCTCTGGGGTGATGTCACAGGACTGACCGCGACATCGGAATCGATCTCTGGGGCGATGTCCACAGGATGGACAGCGGCATCGGAATCGATCTCCGGGGCGATACCAACAGGACGGACCGCGACATCGAAAACGATCTCTGGGGCGTTGTCCACAGGACGGGCCGCGACATCGGAATCATCAAGGATGTCCACCGGCACCTGCACAACCCTAACATATTAGCAAGCACATTGCAAATAATCAAAAACCACAACTTTCATTTTTTACCTTGTGCAGCTCACCGGGGGATCCCATCCCTCCGGGGGCCATCTCCTCGTCCTCGATGGGGGCCATTGCTACCTCTTGAGCACTGCGTTGGTTTTCCCTTGAAGAGGAAAGGGTGATGCAGTAAAGCAGCGTAAGTATTTCCCTCAGTTTTTGAGAACCAAGGTATGAATCCAGTAGGAGGCCACGCACGAGTCCCTCGCACCTACACAAACAAATAAATCCTCGCAACCAACGCAATAAAGGGGTTGTCAATCCCTTCACGATCACTTACGAGAGTGAGATCTGATAGATATGATAAGATAATATTTTTGGTATTTTTATGATAAAGATGCAAAGTAAAATAAAAGGCAATAAAAATGGCTAAGTGTTGGAAGATTAATATGATGGAAGATAGACCCGGGGCCATAGGTTTCACTAGTGGCTTCTCTCGAGAGCATAAGTATTACGGTGGGTGAACAAATTACTGTTGAGCAATTGACATAATTGAGCATAGTTATGAGAATATCTAGGTATGATCATGTATATAGGCATCACGTCCGAGACAAGTAGACTGACTCCTGCCTGCATCTACTACTATTACTCCACACATCGACCACTATCCAGCATGCATCTAGAGTATTAAGTTCAAAAGAACAGAGTAACACTTTAAGTAAGATGACATGATGTAGAGGGATAAATTCATGCAATATGATATAAACCCCATCTTGTTATCCTCGATGGCAACAATACAATACGTGCCTTGCTGCCCCTACTATCACTGGGAAAGGACACCGCAAGATTGAACCCAAAGCTAAGCACTTCTCCCATTGCAAGAAAGATCAATCTAGTAGGCCAAACCAAACTGATAATTCGAAGAGACTTGCAAAGATAACCAATCATACATAAAATAATTCAGAGAAGATTCAAATATTGTTCATAGATAAACTTGATCATAAACCCACAATTCATCGGTCTCAACAAACACACCAGAAAAGAAGATTACATCGAATAGATCTCCACAAGAGAGGGGGAGAACATTGTATTGAGATCCAAAAACAGAGAAGAAGCCATCTAGCTAATAACTATGGACCTGAAGGTCTGAAGTAAACTACTCACACATCATCGGAGAGGCTATGGTGTTGATGTAGAAGCCCTCCGTGATCGATGCCCCCTCCGGCGGAGCTCCGGAAAAGGCCCCAAGATGGGATCTCACGGGTACAGAAGGTTGCGGTGGTGGAATTAGGTTTTTGGCTCCGTATCTGGTAGTTTGGGGGTACGTAGGTATATATACGAGGAAGAAGTACGTCGGTGGAGCAATGTGGGCCCCACGAGGGTGGAGGGCGCGCCCAGGGGGGTAGGCGCGCCCCCCTACCTCGTGCCTTCCTGGTTGATTTCTTGACATAGGGTCCAAGTCCTCTGGATCACGTTCGTTCCGAAAATCACGTTCCCGAAGGTTTCATTCCGTTTGGACTCCGTTTGATATTCTTTTTCTGCGAAACTCTGAAATAGGCAAAAAAACAGCAATTCTGGGCTGGGCCTCCGGTTAATAGGTTAGTCCCAAAAATAATATAAAAGTGTATAATAAAGCCCAATAATGTCCAAAACAGAATATAATATAGCACAGAACCATAAGAATTTATAGATACATTGGAGACGTATCAGCCATCACCTTGCCAGGGGAATACTGCTTGTCAACGGCGGCTATCTCCTCAAACTCGGCCTTGAGCCGCGTAAAGGTGGCCATCATAGTTTCTGGGGTAGGCATGGTGGGGCCCTTGCTGTTCTTCCAACTTTCTTTGAGGAGTTCGTCTGCCAACGTCGTCAACTCTTTGGCCAGTGCTTGTTTCTTGGAGTTTTTCATCTCCATGGGTTGGCCCGCCAACATGGTCAACTCGTTGGTCGGTGCTTGCTTCCTGGAGATCGCTGTCTCCAGTGGGTTATCCGCCGACAACTCTTTGCCTAGTGCTCCAGGATCCATCAATGAACTGACAAACAAAAAGCAATCGAAAGGAAACCACAATCGCAATGAAAACGGGAAAAGAATAGGCTATGAGAATCGGTCGGTGCTTCGCAAAAAGAAGATTCTTGGAATGAAAATATAGCAGCCTGGAGTGAGGTTTTCTTCAAGAAAGGGGAGAAAGGGCTTCAACGAGCGTTCCAGTGAAATGATGGTTGCTTCGTCCAGTCCAACTTCGAGGCCACTTTACCACTGCTGGTAAAGGTGTGGGTTTTGTGATATGACGGGTCATGACGGCCACACCGGGGTGACCGGTGAGTTTCGACTGTAGCACCTCGCTGTGATTTGGTGGATGGCACGCGGGCCCGGATGCTTTGATGTCCCACATGTAGATAGAGCGGCTAGTCATATAGGAGTGGTTAATATTGTGCACCGCGACCAAGGCGGAGAGGAAAACGAGAAAACTACGTAATTAATGCATGAGTTTAATTAGGGTAGTTTTGTAAAGTATGAGATACATTCCTCCAATCGCAAAATGCCTTGGTTGATGAGATTTGAGATTTGAGCCCTATAAACCGGAAGGGAGATTTGAGATTTGAGATACTGCACGCGGTGTAGTCTAGTCACTTGTTGGAATCTCTAGTATACCGCATGATTCTTTGCTTCTTCTTACTACTACGTACTACTTCGCCGACATGTGGGACAGCCAGCAGCATCCGGGTCGACGTAATACGTGTCATGCACCAAATTAGAGTGCGGAACGGAAGGGGGGCATCACCCCGGTCGATGGCCAGCCACGACGCGGAGCAGTCGGTGCACCGGGAAGCGGCGCTCTCTCGGCCATCGTGCCTCTTCAAAGCCGGCGCCAGTGAGAGGTCGCCTCCGCTCTGGCCGGGCATTAATGCGGCACTGACGCTCCAGGGCGACGCTGACCGTTTCACGCGGGAAGCGCGCGCTGGTAAGGGAGTATATGTTTTGAACCGTTTCATGTGTAGTACTGATAGTTTGCAAAACTACTCAATTATTGCACTCAGTTTCCTAAGAAATTGTGGTAAAAAACGTTACTCCACAGCCCGCTTCCCTTCTCCTTCCTCTCCTACCGCCCGCGCACGTCCGCGGGAAGCGACCGGTCAACCTTATATAGGAGTGCTAGCACAAAAAGATGCATGCATGACCACTAAAATTTCCAGATTAAACAGCCGCTCCGGCGGGAGTATGGCGTATGTTGTTACCTTCGGCCGGGCCATGGCTACCGGGCAACGGCGACCGGAGAAGAGGCGGCGGGAGGGGAATGAATGCAGCTACTGTTTGGGTTCGCCGTCCGGCTTAAATAAATGCGCAGCATCACGTGTACCCGCGGGTGCACAAATTGTAACATACGTGTCTGCTTAAGTGGGCGTCACGTAACTGTTGTGTGTGTGAGAGAGAGAGATTCTGAGAGACAGAGTGCGTGTGTGCGACTCTACTCTTCGGACATGTACTCAACCTTTTGCATCGGGATATAGTATAATGGTATTTACTTTAGCTAGTGATTTACGTGGCCATGTTAACGTGGTTGTGTAACAGAAATGTCACTTCCTGCTCGTGATTTGTGTTATATACTCGTGCATTGCACGGAACATCAATATGCATTTTTTTACAAAACACATGTTGTGATTTACCCATGCAGGAGTGATCCCATGTGTAAAAACTAATGATATTTCGAGAATTTTATCGGAAAACTGGTATCTCGAGTATGTCATCAAAAAAATGAAAGATGAGAGATAAGGTGAGGAGGAGTGGAGCGTGGTGGTGACTGGTGGTCGGAATGGGTGGAGGCATGGGGATGGACGGCGCCGGCAGGCGGCAGCGGCCACCATGCTTGATTTTTTCGGAGACTTTCTTTTTTAATTGCTCACCAATGAGGTGTGGGAGATAAGGATGTGGAGAGAGGTGCGGCTATCTTTTGTAAAATTATCATAGTTTGCTTTCTATCCGTCAGATATAGACCAGACGGTCTATATTACAAGATGGCAGGCACACCATCATCGCCAACTCGGTTTTTTATAAGGGTACAAATGATAAGTTTGCTAACTACTAAAGTAAAGTGGAATTTGTCCATGTTATACAAGTAAATTAAGGTGATTGTTTATCATACGGGTAAGGGTGGTAGGAACAAATGCTCCGCCTAGAGCATGTGTGTGTGAGATGGAGTCTCGGTGTGTGTGTGGGGGGGGAGAGAGATGGAGTCTCTGTGTGTGTGTGTGTGTGTGTGTGTGTGTGTGTGTGTGTTGCGGGGTCTTCCGTGGCGAATGTAATTTAAGTGTGCATGGCTTCATCATAGAGAGGTGATGTTTATGGCAGCGGCCACCAACGATGGGGTGCGAGAGAGAAAATGCCCGTAGAGAGGGAAGAGAAGGTGTGTGCGCGTGAGAGTAGTCGACATCGAGAGAACGTGTTTGTTCGAGAGACACCAAGGAAGACTACTATATATCGATGGTGCATGTAGGTGGGAATTAAACAAAGGGATGGTCTTATTGGTTTCGGGGATATAGCGGAAGAGTGAGAGGGGGTAGCTACAAGGAGATTGTTAAGTGTGAGTGTGTGTTTTACCCATCCAGGCGGAAGTTGTGTGCACACAAGAAGAGAACGATTCGATGTGGCGTTAGGGTTGAGGGTAATTAACTACGTATGGAGACATAGAGACCTTCAACGTGCATGTGTGAGAGGTATACATGTATACGTGGGATGTGTGTGTGTGCGCGCGTGCATGATCGAGATAAAAGAAAGAAGACATAAGTCATAAGCTAAGATCAACGACATGGGAGAGACGGATCGGTATGACAATATGCATGCATGCGAGAATGCGGGGAAGAAGGCCCGACAATTGGGCATGTGTTTTTGTCTTTAAGAGATAGTGGCGTGGGCTGGAGCATGCATCTATGGCGAGCACAGGGAGTGAGGCACAATGATTGTGCAAAACAAATCAACCTATAAATGAAAGAAGGTTGATGGAGAAACAAATAAATAGAAAGATAAAGATGCTAGCTAGTGTGCGTTAGAGATAGGAGTCGAGCGGATCAGAAGGCTGAGTTATGGGTGTGGGTGTGAGAGAGATGAAGAAAGGGTGCATGTGACTCACATACAAACAAATATCGGAGAGAAATGAGATCCCGAGAGATGGAATTTTGTGTCTGCGGGAGAGAAAGATATTTCAAAACGAGAGTGATAGCTAGAGAAACATATGAGGGAACGCAAGATATCTCTAGGGAGATACAGTGTGTGTGAGCGACATGCAAGAGAACAGTGGAGAAATATGAGACCCTGGGAGACAGAGTTTGTGTTTGTGTGTGAGAAAGAGATATTTAAGAGGAAGAGTCGTAGGTTCTCATACCTAAGGAGCGAAAGACATCTCTGTATTAGGGTTGTGTGAGTTGCACACAGGGGAATAGCAGAGAGAAATGAGACCCCGGAAGACAAAGTTTTGTGTTTGTGTGAGAGAAAGAGATTCCACATGGAGAATCATAGTTAGAGACACATAGCAGGGAGCGAGATATACTTAGAGAGAGATAGAGTGATGAAGGTCGAGGGAGAGAGTACCGTCAGTGTGTTACGAAGATAAAAGATCATTGTCGACATACATGTAGCACGAGAGATACCCGAGAGACGATGAACGCGTATAGGTCTAGAGAGATAGTCCTATATAAGCATGAGTGATAGTTATATGAGACGAATATCTGGATTAAATGGGATTTAAATATTTAAACTGGAGATCACGACATTGATAATATCATAACGCAAATTGGTGTATCAAACATGCATATTCATTTGAATTTCGGGACACGTGTAATGTTATATAGTTTATTAATATTGGTGATCCATAGATTCTTTAATTAGAAACAATGCATGGTTTATATGCAATTAATGTCTAAACGGGATACACTATATGTTGCGTGTGTGAAACACATTATACATGTTTGAGAAGTAAAAAAACACACACATTAATTGGAGACAGTTAGCGAGGAATGCATGCATTGGATTTCAACATAAAGTGGTTTCAAATATTTGAAAATCCAAATTGATGGATACAACCTTATGAATCTGAGATCATGCCATTTGTAAACCATATTTATGTATAAAGGGTGTTGTGCTTTTGAAAGTATATATTAAAAAATGATGTATATAGAATTTTATTCTAATCGAAAATGGATCCCGCCCGGAAAAAATAGAATACAAACGGGATTCGAATTGAGTTGGCACGGTAAACGTGCACTCTGCAAAATTTGAACGAAGCAGGGAAAGTCGCAGTAACCGCCCAAAACCAATATCTGTGAGATGGAAATTACTACTGCCTATCCCTGCCACGCAAAGCCTATCTGCTCGATTTCTATAGGTTTCGATAGGGGTAGGTTTGTAATTTCACTCGAACGTGACATAACCGCCTCTCACCCGGATTCATACACGTTGGGCGCCAAAACACAGTGTGTCCTCGACCGAAATCGACTCCCTCCCCGATTCATAAACGGTGGGCGCCAAAAACAAACTCTCGTCGGCAAATATTCGGTGTATGCGAGATTACCGTCCTAACCCCAACCGACTAATATTGCTGTGATGTAGGGAATTTGAAACGGGGGCTAAGTTTGTAAATTTCCTCGCATTTGAGACAAGCGCGCCCTGAAGACATGGTTCCCCCCTTCCTCTCCACCTCCATTTCCCCATTCGTACTCCGTGGGCGCCAAAACACCCTCTCCACCCCAGCCTCCTCCGTCCGCCACCCCATCCACCGTCGTCCTCCTCCACCATGCCGGAGCTGATACCCCGACGCCGCCGTCCATTACAAGAGATCGACCTCTCTCATCCACGGCTTCGGACCGGGATCCTTGCATCCCGTCCTCTCGCTTCATCCCCGCCGTCGTCCACCTTGCCGGTGCCGCTCCTACGACCGTCTCGTCCACCGCGCCCCGCCGCCACCGTCTACCCTCCTAGATCTGCTTCCACGCCGCCGACAGCCATCGCTACCGCAGCACCGTCAAATTCTCAGCAGATGCATACACGGCGCCGCACCAAAGGCGGTACTCTTTCGTATCTGCTCAACTTATTTATCGCAGCAAGAAAATAGATCGCCACTGCTTTACTCTGATTTCTTGTCCATCACTTACTTGCTAGTTGAGAGCAAACATTGGTTGCGAAGTTGCCTTTGTCCGGTTTGCACCTTCAGATCCGCCATGGCACGCTCAACACTATACTCCCAATGCTTATGGTTCTCCCCTTTTATATTCCACACTAGTTAAATCACAGTTGACTAAATTTCAAAATTGGGTCAGTCGATTTTTCAGAGCTCGCCGGAGTTCGCCGGTGCGAACGAAGGGGCTCGGGTGGGGACTTTGGTTGTTGGGGGGGTGGTGGGGCCTCGCTGAACGAAGAAAACTCGATGCGGGTGGGGGCGGGGGTGAGGGTGGGGGTGGCGGAGGAACACAGGCGGTGGGGGCCGATGGTCCGGCCGGCGGCCCGTGCGATGTTCTGTATGGGAAGAATAAGAGACGAGGAAGAAGAAGGGTTAGGAGACATAGGATCTTCATCCAACCGCCTGAAATGGTCGACTGGCCCAAATGCAGACATGCCTTTATATTCAGTACCATCATCGTACCTGTTAGCACTGCTCCTGAATCCATCAAGCTAAACAACGTGCCACTCATAATTCCAAACTTGTTGCTCAAGTACGAATCTGATATGATGCTGATATTACTAAAACAGATAACATTTAATTGGTCAGCTAATGTTCCTACTTTACTTTTGTAAAAGCACGTGCACCACATATAGAGAGACAGCAGGGAGTTGCTTTCTTAATGCGCTCTGGTTCATCATGTGTGGGCACTGCGCAACGAACATTTTATTATCCAAAATCTGCTTGCTCTTCTTTACCATGTTCCTCTTCCGTTCTTCTTTAATAAGTACTCTCTCCGTTCCTAAATACAAGTCTTTGTATAGATTCCACCATGGACTACATATGGAGCAAAATGAGTGAATCTACACTCTAAAATGTATCTGGATACATCTGTATGTGATCCATAGTGGAAATCTCTACCAAGACTTATATTTGGAACGGAGGGAGTATGATAGTAGTACAGTATGTTCCTTGTAGTGAAGATGAGCAGGGACATTTGCAGTGTAGAGGTCTATACGGTCGGTTGGTATGGACACTTTGAACTCGTCGGGCCTCTTTGATTCGTAGGATTTTGTAAACATGGGAATAGGATTTGTAGTGGCCTGCCCACTTGAATCCTATAAGAATAGCAAGAAAATGCGGGGAGCTGTGTCGCCTTTGAGAGTTACACTGATATTAACAGTACCGCACCTTCAGTTGAAGAGAGCTGGTATCCGAAGCCTTTCTAGCCGTACCGGCAATACTAGCACATATATTCCAGCAAGTTCCACTTTGCTGATTTTACTCTGATGCTTATGGTTTTCCCGTTATATCTACACTATGATCTGTGTAGCTGCTTTGTGTCGCACTAGCAGCAGTCCACTCTTGAAGCTAAACACCGCAATGACTTACAAAATTGGCACCAAGGCATTGAGTGCCATTCTGGATGCAATGAAACTCATACGCTCCCCACCTGTTGACTCTTGTTCAGAATATGATCCTAATGACTCTTGTTCAAAATTGCCACATATAGAGAGACAACATGGAATTGCATTTCTTTGGGCGCTGTGATTCATCATGAGTGGGCAACCAACATTGTATGCAATTAAGCGGAACCTCAAGAATATGCTTCCTCTTCTGTTCTTTAACATGTTCCTCTTTTGTTATTCTGTATTTAGTACGTACAGTATGTTCCTTGTCAGGAAGGGGAGCAGGGACATCTGCAGTCAACAGCTGATAGAGCTGGCATGTACTTGATCGATAGGCTTTCAATTACTAGCGGCAATACAACACCGTATTTTCAAGCCAGTTCCACTTTCCCGATTTATATATCGTGGTTATGGTGTACCCCTTTTATGTACACTATGATCTGCCTAGTTGTTGTGTGCTCTTGTTATCATGGTTTGGCAATAAACTCTCTATACAGTATATTTTGAACCTATCATCTGCCAACTATCCTTACTTCTGGAGCCTATTTTTTTGTGTACTTGTGCCAGATTATATAAATGCACGCACCATATTACAGCACACATGAGCTCTCTCATCAGAATCCAGTGATAGCACACAAGTGTTTACAGGGGCGCCCCTATATTAGAATATCCTCTGCATTACAAAGATAATCTCACAACTATTTATGTTTTCATGGTTCTCAGATATTATACGTAATTACAGTGAATATCATAATCCGCGCATCAGAAGAATATTGTGGAACATTGCAATGACTTACAAAATTGGCACCAAGGCATTGAGTGCCATTCTGGATGCAATCAAACTCATACGCTCCCCACCTGTAGATTCTTGTTCAGAATATGATCCTAATGACTATTCTAACCTCGAGGAGTCAAAGGCAGATGGCCTGTCATGTTCACCCATCAAGGTGCCTGCTCTAATTTGGCAAGGTTTTATTGATTGCGCGTATCTTGCATATGTTGTCTTACATTTCTTCTACTTTGTTGCACCGCCATCTGCTTAGTTTACTCATCATATATGTCAAGATGCCATGCCCATCCATTATCAATACATATTCCATCTGTCATCATACCATGTTTTCCACTCAAATGTTGTTCTTGTGCACCAAACATCAAAAAGGAAGAGGGTGATTGCCGAACCTGAAGGACCACCAACAAAGTCCTTGACAAACATGGTTGTGCCGGAGAAATCAGACAGCACCCCACTTATATTGGCTATACAACCAGTGACACAAAACGTAGGACCGACTCCAGCAGACTGTACCCATACTTCACTGGCCCCACCACACAGGACCTGCACTCCAGCAAAAGGTATGCCGATTTTAGTTCCCATAGCACCAGCCGTACCACAGAAAAATCCCACTCCAGCAAAAAGTACAGCAAGTCCACCGGCCGAAGACCTATCCCAACTGCAGAGACGGCCAATTCCTACAGATTGGAACCCCATTCCAGTTATTCCCAGTTTAAAAGACAATGCTTTCAATGTTGTTAGGGACTACGTGCATATATTCCCATCATTGGAAGATTATAGTGAAGACAAACACCATTTTCACATCTTCCTGTCCCACTTACGTGTAAGTGCTATTATTCATGGTGATTATTTTCCTGTTTTCTGCTGATTAAACACATCAATGATTTACATTACATTGTTGTAAGTAGGCGAGGGTCAATCTGGATAGTCATGACGAGCAAAGCTTGCTTGCGCTTTTCAAGGAAGCATTGCAGCAGTATTGGTGTTACCTGAGGAAATCACACTTTGATGGCAAGTCTATAAACGAATTTCTGGTGAAGTCTCCTGTGCTAAATTTAGAAGACATTGAATGGAAAAACCTTGTTATGCACTGGTCTCGTTCCGAGGATGAGGTACTGTCTATGATATCGCATGACAATTTGAACTTCTACTTTTCCGCATGTGCCTTACGGATCTTTTTTGCAGGAAATCTGCTCGAAAAAGAATTCCGGTTTGAAAAGAACGACAGGATATCGCAAATATGTTGCCCGCTGCTTTGCTCTTGTTAGTACCTGTTGTCCTGTATCACTGTACTTGCATACATACCTGGTTCATTATGTGACAGCAGTATGCATGATAGCTTGCTTATCAATTGTTCGCTCCAAATTATCTGATCTGTATGAATGGTTACATTAGTGTAGAATATATCCAATGCCAATGAAATTTTTTAGCTCTGCATTGTTCTTGTAAGTACCTGCTGTCCTTTATCAGTGTACTTATATTGACAGGTAGTTGTTCATGTACCATCACTCTGCAGCTTATTTTCCTTTGCCCTCCATTTTCTACACATAAGATCTATATTTACTCTTACCATAAGGTTGGATAACACCGATGGTACTGAAGAAGTTTAGCTCTGCATTGCTCTTGGCTGTACCTTTTGCCTGTATCGCTGTACTTACATTTATAGCTACTTGGTTATGTAGCATCACTCTTCATCTTATCTTAAATATTCTCCATTTTTTCTTATATTGTCACATCTATATTTACTCTTAACAAAATGTAGAATAAAGGCAATGCTTATGAAGAAGATTCTGTGGTAAACTTCTTGAATTGCCCCCCCCCCATCAGCATGGACAAGGGCTTTATAGAGCCTGCCTTCACCAATAATGTAAGTTTGTCCTTCTCAAGCCTTCAAACTTTGTTGTGTATATTTGGTTAGGCATGACTGCAACAGCTGTTTATTTTTGGTGTTTGCATCAAATTGCATGTTTAAAGTTTATTATGTACTCCAGTTCATAAACAAAAGTTTGTCCTTCTCAATTTAAGTTTTCAGTTGTACAACCAAGTTCCTTCTTCATACCATGTAAATTAAACTATACAGAGCAAGTGATCTTATTTTGCCAATCTGAAATGGGATAAATTGACAGCACACTAACCATTGATACTTATGAGTTCTGGATCTGTAATCCAGTGGTGTCGTGAAGCTGCCAACTCCTTCACAATGTCATTTCCTGCCATGTCTTGACCTGAACAATACCATATTGTGTTAATGCTATTTTAAACTGTGTCACTTTATTCGTCAGTAAGAAATGTGATGAATTGTCAGCACTGATACTTGTATGTGCAAAACATGTCATCTGTCTGCTTGTTTATCTTTCAGAGTGAGGAGGATATAAGTGTCAAACAAGTGCAGTCTCACCAGCTTGCTCATCTGCTTGTGTTGTAGCTCCCGAGCAGGGCTATCCTTTCTTGAACTCAATTGAAGGGCTGTCGGTTTTGTATATTATTTTGTCGGCGTGTTTAGTTGCACTGGTGGCGATCTTTGATGCCCAGTGTATGTAATCTGCTGTCTGCTTGTGCTTTATTATCATACTGGCGAACTTTGATGCCCAGTGGATGTAATATGTCGTAATTTCTTTATTGTATAGTCTAGGATTTTTCTTATTCATGATGCTACAGTTATTTTACTGTATATATATCCTGTCTTCACAGTAAACCGGCCAAACCGTAAAATTACGGTACATAATCGGGCCGTCATGCAAATCACCATGTATGATCCGCATCATGGGCCCCGTCATCTTGGTCTGTTAACAGGCCTAAATGTAAACTGGCCCACTAGTAGATTCGGGCCCTTAATAGGCCGAGTAAACCGCCGGCCCTATTTTCCCAAGAAAACTCAATAGGCCTTTAGGAAGCTGAAAAGTAGGTTGGGCCTGAAACGTGCCGAACAGCTCATGGGCCGGCAGCAGGCCGAAATAGACCCCGGCCCATGAATGCCAATCAAATCATGGGCTTATAACAGGCCAAAATTGTCTCGGTCCTTGTTTGGCCCAATCAGATTATCGGCTGCGAGCAGGCCGGATGCAAACCGTGCCGTAGTTAGGCCCAACTATATGATGGGCTTTTAACAGGCCGGAATTAATATAGGGGCGAAATGTTAAACGGGCCCTTAATTGGTCGAAACTAATATCAGGCCGAATTACTAAATGGGCCTTTAGCAAATGGGCCCAAAAGCGTAGCATCAAGTTGACGGGCCGAATCTGATATGGGCCATAATTTAGCCCAAAGCCTCTTAAAGGGCCGGAACTGATCTGGGCCATAATTTGGCCCAGAACGTAGTAGGCTTTTAACGGGCCGGATCTCATATGGGCCATTATTAGGCCCGGAACGTGGCAGGCCATTAATGGACTGGATCAAATATGGGCCGGCATTTGGCCCAAAACATGGCAACCAGTTAATGTGCCGGCCTACTAGGGTCCTCAAAATCTTGTGGGCCTAAAGCTGGGCCAGCCCATTAATGTCGGTGAAATCTTGTGGGCCTTTAGCTGGGCCGATCCATTATGGTCGACAAAAATCTTGTGGGCCTTCACCTGGGCCGGCCCATTATGGCGCGCAAAAATCTTGTGGGCCTTTACCTGGGCTGGCCCATTATGGCCCATAAAATCTTGTGGGCCTTTAGCTGGGCCGTCCCATTATGGTCCACAAAATCTTGTGGGCCTTTAGTTGGGCCGGCCCATTTAAACTTTATGGGCCACTGTTGGGTCATGCCACGTGTCGACGTATCATAGGCGCTTTGGGTCCAATGAGTAGATGACATCTGTCCCAATGGTTTGCCGACACGTGTTTCCTCCAGCCAATGATGATTTTACACGTGGAAAATCCCCATTGGTCGGGGCTGTTAACGGGTTATAGGATCCAAAACCTGACCCGATAGCTTAACGGCGTTCCATTACGGTGGATGCCACGTGTCGGTCACCCTTGACGAAAGCACTTCTGTGACGCACGATTTATCGTCATGGAAGTGGCACTTCCGTGATGATAATTTTGGTAATGTCATGGAGCACTTCTACGACAGCACATGTATGACTATCTTGATTCTGTCATAGATTTGTCATGGATGTACATGCATGACAGAAAACGTGACCTACTCTGACAAACACGTATCATCACGGAAGTGTATTTTTTTGTAGTGTAATCATAGCAACTGAACCAGTATCAAATACCCAAGGGCTACTATGAATACTAGTAAAGTACACATCAATAACATGAATATCATATATACTTTTGTTCATTTTGCCATCCTTCTTATCCGCCAAGTATTTGGGGTAGTTCCACTTCCATTGACCATTTCCATTGCAGTAGAAGCACTCAGTTTCAGGCTTGGGTCTAGC
Organism: Triticum aestivum; assembly: GCF_018294505.1. Taxonomy (NCBI): domain Eukaryota; kingdom Viridiplantae; phylum Streptophyta; class Magnoliopsida; order Poales; family Poaceae; genus Triticum; species Triticum aestivum. Next base: position 435,805,447 of record NC_057802.1, read on the forward strand.
TTTGAGCTTCTTCATGGGAGTGGCAACTTGCTTGTCATTCTTCTTGAAGTTCCCTTACTTTCCCTTGCCCTTTTACTTGAAACTAGTGGTCTTGTCAACCATCAACTTTTGATGCTTTTCTTGATTTCTACCTTCACCGATTTCAGCATCGCAAAGAGCTCGGGGAATCGTTTCGTCATCACTTGCATATTATAGTTCATCACGAGTTCCAGTAACTTGGTGATAGTGACTAGAGAACTCTGTCAATCACTATCTTATCTGGAAGATTAACTCCCACTTGATTCAAGCGATTGTAGTACTCAGACATTCTGAGCACATGCTCACTGGCTGCGCTATTCTCCTCCATCTTGTAGGCAAAGTACTTGTGAGAGGTCTCATACCTCTCGACTCGGGCATGAGTCTGAAATACTTATTTCAGCTCTTGGAACATCTCATATGCTCCGTGATATTTCAAAACATTTTTTAAGTCCCGGTTCTAAGCCGTAAATCATGGTGCACTAAACTATCAAGTAGACATCATACCGAGCTTGTCAAACGTTCATAACGTCTGCACCTGCTCCTGCAATAATTCTGTCACCTAGCGGTGCATCAAGGACATAATTCTTTTGTGCAGCAATGAGGATAATCCTCAGATCACGTACCTAGTCCGCATCATTGCTACTATACAACTTTCAACTTATTTTTCTCTAGGAACATATCAAAAATAAACGGGGAGCTACATCGCGAGCTATTGATCTACAACATAATTTGCAAATACTGTCAAGACTAAGTTCATGATAAATTAAAGTTCAATTAATCATATTACTTAAGAACTCCCACTTAGATAGACATCCCTCTAGTCATCTAAATGATCACGTGATCCATATCAACTAAACCATGTCCGATCATCATGTGAGATGGAGTAGTTTTCAATGGTGAACATCACTATGTTCATCATATCTACTATAGGATTCACGTTCGACCTTTCGGTCTCAGTGTTCCGAGGCCATATCTGCATATGCTAGGCTCGTCAAGTTTAAACCGAGTATTCTGCGTGTGCAAAACTGGCTTGCACCCGTTGTATGTGAACGTAGAGCTTATCACACCCGATCATCACGTGTTGTCTCAGCACGACGAACTGTCGCAACGGTGCATACTCAGGGAGAACACTTATACCTTGAAATTTAGTGAGGGATCATCTTATAATGCTGCCACTGTACTAAGCAAAATAAGATACATAAAAGATAAACATCACATGCAATCAAAATATGTGACATGATATGGCCATCATCATCTTGTGCCTTTGATCTCCTCCAAAGTACCGTCATGATCTCCATCGTCACCGGCATGACACCATGTTCTCCATCATCTTGATCTCTATCAATGTGTCGTCACATGGTTGTCTCGCCAACTATTGCTTTTGCAACTAGTGCTATCGCATAGCGATAAAGTAAAGCAATTATATCGCGCTTGCATCTTATGCAATAAAGAGATAACCATAAGGCTCCTGCCAGTTGCCGATAACTTTAACAAAACATGATAATCTCATACAACAAATTATATCACATCATGTCTTGACCATATCACATCACAACATGCCCTGCAAAAACAAGCTAGACGTCCTCTACTTTGTTGTTGCAAGTTTTACGTGGCTGCTATGGGCTTCTAGTAAGAACCGTTCTTACCAACGCATCAAAACCACAATGATTTTTCGTCAAGTGTGCTGTTTTAACCTTCAACAAGGACCGGGCCTAGTCACACTCGATTCAACTAAAGTTGGAGAAACAGACACCCACTAGCCACCTGTGTGCGAAGCACGGCGGTAGAACCAGTCTCATGAACGCGGTCATGTAATGTCGGTCTGAGCCGCTTCATCCAACAATACCACCGAATCAAAGTATGTCATGCTAGTAAGCAGTATGACTATTATCGCCCACAACTCTTTCTTTTCTACTCGTGCATATAACATCTACGCATAGACCTGGCTCGGATGCCACTGTTGGGGAACGTAGTATTTCAAAAAAAATCCTACGATCACGTAAGATCTATCTAAGAGAAGCATGGCAATGAGCGGAGAGAGTGTGTCCATGTACCCTCGTAGACCGAAAGCAAAAGCGTTTAGTAACGCGGTTGATGTAGTCGAACATCTTCGTGATCCAACCAATCCAAGTACCGAACGCACGGCACCTCCGCGATCTGCACACGTTCAGCTCGGTGACATCCCTCAAACTCTTGATCCAGTTGAGGCCGAGGAAGAGTTCCGTCAGCACGACGGCGTGGTGACGGTGATGATGAAGTTACCGGCGCAAGGCTTCACCTAAGCACTACGACAATATGACCAAGGTGTGTAACTGTGGAGGGGGCACCGCACACGGCTAAGACAAATCTTGAGTGCCTTTGGGGTGCCCCCTGCCCACGTATATAAAGGAGGGAGGAGGAGGAGGCCGTCCTAGGAGGGGCGCGCCTATAGGGGGAGTCCAACTAGGATTCCCAATCCTAGTTGGAGTCCCCTTCCTTTTCCAAGAGGGGAGAGAGGGAAGGAGTAGGAGAGGGATAAGGAAAGAGAGGGGGGCGCCGCCCCCTCCCTAGTACAATTCGTACTTGCCATGGGGGGCGTGGCCACCCCTTGAGGCCCTTCTCTTCTTTCCCGTATGGCCCATTAAGTCCCACTACTTCCCCCGGCGAATTCCCGTAACTCTCTGGTACTCCGTAAAATACCCGAATCACTCGGAACCTTTCCGAGTTCCGAATATAGCCTTCCAATATATCGATCTTTACCTCTCGACCATTTCGAGACTCCTCATATGTCCGTGATCTCATCCGGGACTCCGAACAAACTTCGGTCATCAAATCACATAACTCATAATACAAATCGTCATCGAACGTTAAGCGTGCGGACCCTACGGGTTTGAAAACTATGTAGACATGACCGAGACACATCTCCGGTCAATAACCAATAGCAGAACCTAGATGCTCATATTGGCTCCTACATATTCTACGAAGATCTTTATCGGTCAAACCGCATAACAGTATACGTTGTTCCCTTTGTCATCAGTATGTTACTTGTCCGAGATTCGATCGTCGGTATCCTCATACCTAGTTTCATCTCGTTAGTGGCAAGTCTCTTTACTCGTTCCGTAATGCATCATCCTGTAACTAACTCATTAGTCTCATTGCTCGCAAGGCTTATAGTGATGTGCATTACCGAGAGGGCCAGAGATACCTCTCTGATACACGGAGTGACAAATCATAATCTCGATCTATGTCAACCCAACAAACACCTTTGGAGACACCTGTAGAGCATCTTTATAATCACCCAGTTACGTTGTGACGTTTGATAGCACACAAGGTGTTCCTCCGGTATTAGGGAGTCGCATAATCTCATAGTCAGAGAACATGTATAAGTCATGAAGAAAGCAATAGCAATAAAACTAAACGATCATTATGCCAAGCTAACGGATGGGTCTTGTCCATCACATCATTCTCCTAATGATGTGATCCCGTTCATCAAATGACAACACATGTCTATGGTCAGGAAACACGACCATCTTTGATAAATAAGCTAGTCAAGTAGAGGCATACTAGGGACACTCTGTTTTGTCTATGTATTCACACATGTACTAAGTTTCCGGTTAATACAATTCTAGCATGAATAATAAACATTTATCATTATATAAGGAAATATAAATAACAACTTTATTATTGCATCTAGGGCATATTTCCTTCAGTCTAGTAGAGGCATACTAGGGACACTCTGTTTGTCTATGTATTCACACATGTACTAAGTTTCCAGTTAAAATACAATTCTAGCATGAATAATAAACATTTATCATGATATTAGGAAATATAAATAACAACTTTATTATTGCCTCTAGGGCATATTTCCTTCAGCTGCGTCATCCGCATATAAGGTGGTTCTCATCATAGCACCTCGTCCCCGAATCTTATGTAGGAGGCCCTTCCTAGTTGCCAACTCAAGAATTTGGTGAGGCGGGTCAATTGCGAGGACGAATAGTAGCGGTGAGATCGGGTCCCCTTGACGAAATCCATGACCATGATAGGTCCGGGCAGCCCATTGAGCAGGAAACGCGAGGATGAGGAGCAAAGCAGAACGGCAATCCAGTCACGGAATTTGCTAGGGAATCCCCTACGTTGCAGGAGGTCGAGGATGGATTCCCATTTGACATAGTCGAAGGCTTTTCTTATGTCAAGCTTGAACAGAAGGGCAGGGGTCTTGCGCTTGTGGAGGTGTCGAGCAAAGTTCCGCACATACATGAAGTTGTCATGGATGCTTCTCTTTTTTATGAAGGCGCTTTGGGCGTTGGAGATGAGGGCATCCATATGCGGGGCAAGCCGCAAGGAGGGCACCTTAGCAATGATTTTGGCAATGGCATGGATGAGGCTTATGGGCCTATAATCGGAGATGCCCTCTGCGCCATCCTTCTTGGGCAAGAGCACCACATTGGCGGAGTTCAACCATTGAAGATTGGACATGTGAAGGGAGTCAAACCAGTGGATAACTCGCATGATATCATGTTTGACGATGGCCCAGCATTTCTTGAAAAAGATACCTCTGAAGCCGTCCGGATCGAGAGCCTTGCCGCTTGGCATTTCTTTAATGGCATTCCAAACCTCCTCCTCAGTGATAGTGTCATCCAGGGTGTGAAGGTCGACCGGTTGCACGTTGAGCTCCTCCCAATTGAAATCAAGGTTGCTCGTGTGCCCCTTCCCCATGACCTCAGAGAGTGGTCATGGATGATCTTTTCTTTTTCGCCATGGTCAGTAACTCAAACGCTCGCGAGCTTGATGCAGTGGATGTGGTTATTTCTTCTTCGGTCATTGATGTGGCGGTGGAAGAACTTTGTGTTTGCATCACCCTCCCTGAGGTTAGAGATACGGGCACATTGCTCTTTCTGGCCCTCTGCAGAACTGCCAAACTGATCACCCTGCGTTTTAGTCTAGCACGTAGGTCAAGCTCCTCCGGCGATAGGGGGTGTGATTCCTGCGCAATGTCTAACCTTAGAATCACGAGTAGTGCCGCGTGGAAGTGAATGTTCGCTGTTGAGAAGAGCCTTCTACTCCACTCCTTGAGACATAGCGCGGTCTTCTTGAGCTTGTGATGCAATATGAGATAAGGCTCTGTGTGTGACACGCCCTCAGCCCATGCCTTTTGGTCGATGTCATGGAATCCTGGAAGGGAGGTCCAGAAATTTTCAAACTTGAAAGACCGAGGCCTTTTGGGTCCTTTGTCATCAGCAAGCAAGAGAGGGCAGTGGTCGGAGAGGGATGACAACAAGGCGTGCAACACACGGAGGTGTATTGATACGTCCATTTTGCATCATGCTTTTATATCGATATTTATCGCATTATGGGCTGTTATTACACGTTATGTCATAATACTTAAGCCTATTCTCTCTTATTTTACAAGGTTTACATGAAGAGGGAGAATGTCGGCAGCTGGAATTCTGGGCTGGAAAAGGAGCAAATATTAGAGACCTATTCTGCACAGCCCCAAAAGTCCTGAAACTTCACGGAAGTCATTTTTGGAATTAATAAAAAATACTGGTGAAAGAAAGTACTAGAGGGGGCCCACACCCTGGCCACGAGGGTGGGGGCGAGCCCTACCCCCCTGGGCGCGCCCCCTGCCTCGTGGGCCCCCTGGCAGGCCTCCGGTGCCCATCTTCTGCTATATGAAGTCTTTTACCCTGGAAAAAATCATAAGCAAGCTTTCGGTAAGAAACTCCGCCGCCACGAGGCGGAACCTTGGCGGAACCAATCTAGGGCTCCGGCGGAGCTGTTCTGCCGGGGAAACTTCCCTCCGGGAGGGGGAAATCATCGCCATCGTCATCACCAATGATCCTCTCATCGGGAGGGGGCCAATCTCCATCAACATCTTCACCAGCACCATCTCCTCTAAAACCCTAGTTCATCTCTTGTATCCAATCTTTGTCCCAAAGCCTCAGATTGGTACATGTGGGTTGCTAGTAGTGTTGATTACTCCTTGTAGTTGATGCTATTTGGTTTATTTGGTGGAAGATCATATGTTCAGATCCTTAATACATATTAATACCCCTCTGATTATGAACATGAATATGATTTGTGAGTAGTTACGTTTGTTCCTGAGGACATGGGAGAAGTCTTGCTATAAGTAGTCATGTGAATTTGGTATTCGTTCGATATTTTGATGAGATGTATGTTGTCTTTCCTCTAGTGGTGTTATGTGAACGTCGACTACATGACACTTCACCATTATTTGGGCCTAGAGGAAGGCATTGGGAAGTAATAAGTAGATGATGGGTTGCTAGAGTGACAGAAGCTTAAACCCTAGTTTATGCGTTGCTTCGTAAGGGGCTGATTTGGATCCATATGTTTCATGCTATGGTTAGGTTTACCTTAATACTTCTTTTGTAGTTGTGGATGCTTGCAATAGGGGTTAATTATAAGTGGGATGCTTGTCCAAAAAGGACAGCACCCAAGCACCGGTCCACCCACATACCAAATTATCAAAGTAACGAACGCGAATCATATGAGCGTGATGAAAACTAGCTTGACGATAATTCCCATGTGTCCTCAGGAGCGTTTTCCTTCATATAAGAGTTTGTCCAGGCTTGTCCTTTGCTACAAAAAGGATTGGGCCATCTTTCTGCACCTTGTTTACTTTCATTACTTTTTACTCGTTACAAATTACCTTATCACAAAACTATCTGTTACCGATAATTTCAGTGCTTGCAGAGAATACCTTGCTGAAAACCGCTTATCATTTCCTTCTGCCCCTCGTTGGGTTCGACACTCTTACTTATCGAAAGGACTACAATAGATCCCCTATACTTGTGGGTCATGAAGACTCTTTTCTGGCGCCGTTGCCGGGGAGTGAAGCGCCTTTGGTAGGTGGAATTTGGTAAGGAAAAATTTATATAGTCTGCTGAAATTTACTGTCACTTGTTACTATGGAAAGTAATCCTTTGAGGGGCTTGTTCGGGGTATCTTCACCCCGACCAGTAGCAAAGAGTTACTCCTCAACCTATTGAACCTACTGTAAATGTTTACTTTGAAATTCCTTCGGGTATGATAGAGAAACTGCTAGCTAATCCTTTCACATGTGATGGAACATTCCATCCCGATTTGCACCTAATCTATGTGGATGAAGTTTGTGGATTATTTAAGCTTGGAGGTATGTCCGAGGATGTTATCAAGAAGAAGGTCTTCCCTTTATCTTTGAAGGGAGAGGCATTGACATGGTTTAGGCTATGTGATGATATGGGATCATGGAACTACAACCGATTGAAATTGGAATTTCATCAGAAGTTTTATCCTATGCATCTTGTTCATCGTGATCGTAATTATATATATAATTTTTGGCCTTGCGAAGGAGAAAGCATCGCTCAAGCTTGGGGGAGGCTTAAGTCAATGTTATATTCATGCCCCAATCATGAGCTCTCAAGAGAATTTATTATTCAAAAAAATTATGCTCGGCTTTCTCTCAATAATCGCTCCATGCTCGATAGTTCTTGTACTGTCTCTTTTATGATGAAGACTATTGAATTCAAATGGGATTTATTGGAAAGAATTAAATGCAACTCTGAAGATTGGGATCTCGATGAAGGTAAGGAGTCAGGTATAACACCTAAGTTTGATTGTGTTAAATCTTTTATGGATACCGATGTTTTCCGTGAATTTAGCACTAATTATAGACTTGACTCTGAGATAGTAGCTTCTTTCTGTGAATCATTTGCTACTCATGTTGATCTCCCTAAGGAGAAGTGGTTTAAATATAATCCTCCCGTTGAAGTAAAAGTGGTTGCACCTATTAAAGTTGAAGAAAAGACTATCACTTATAATGATCTTGTCGTTCCTACTGCTTATATTGAGAAACCACCTTTCCCTGTTAGAATAAAGGATCATGCTAAGGTTTCAACTGTGGTCAACAAAAGTAACATTAAGACACCCAAACCCCCTGAGCAAATTACAGTTGAACCTAGTATTGCTATGGTTAAAGATCTCTTGGCTGATAATATTGATGGGCATGTTATTTACTTCTGTGAGGAAACTGCTAGAATTGCTAGACCTGATACTAAAAATAAACATAGACCTGTTGTAGGCATGCCTGTTATTTCTGTTAAAATAGGAGATCATTGTTATCATGGCTTATGTGATATGGGTGCTAGTGCAAGTGCAATACCTCATTCCTTATACAAAGAAATTATGCATGATATTGCACCTGCTGAGATAGAAGAAATTGATGTTAGAATTAAGCTTGCCAATAGAGATACTATTTCACCAATCGAGATTGTTAGAGATGTTGAAGTCTTGTGTGGGAAAGTTAAATATCCTGCTGATTTTCTTGTTCTTGGTTCCCCACAAGATAGCTTTTGTCCCATTATATTTGGTAGACCCTTCTTGAATACTGTTAATGCTAGGATAGACTGCGAAAAGGATGTTGTCACTCTTGGTCTGGGGGATATGTCTCATGAGTTTAACTTTGTTAAATTTCGTAGACAACCCCGTGATGAGGAATTACCTAGTAAAGATGAAATAATTGGTCTTGCTTCTATTGCCGTACCTCCTAATGATCCTTTAGAACAGTATCTGCAAGACCATGAAAATGATATGTTTATGAATGAAAGAAGGGAAATAGATGAAGTATTCTTTAAACAGGGGCCTATTTTGGAACACAACTTGCTTGTTGAAATACTAGGGGATCCCCTCCACCCAAGGGTGATCCCGTGTTTGAGCTTAAACCATTACCTGATACTCTTAAATATGCTTATCTTGATGAAAAGAAGATATATCCTGTTATTATTAGTGCTAACCTTTCAGAGCATGAAGAAAAGAAACTATTGAAAACTCTAAAGAAGCACCGTGCTGCTATTGGATATACTCTTGATGATCTTAAGGGCATTAGTCCCACGTTATGCCAGCACAAAATAAAATTGGAGAAAGACGCTAAACCAGTTGTTGATCACCAACGACGGTTAAATCCTAAGATGAAAGAAGTGGTAAGGAAAGAAATACTAAAGCTTCTGGAGGCAGGTATAATTTATCCCGTCGCTGATAGTCAGTGGGTAAGTCCTGTCCATTGTGTCCCTAAGAAGGGAGGTATTACTGTTGTTCCTAATGATAAAGATGAATTGGTCCCACAAAGAATTGTTGCAGGTTATAGAATGGTAATTTATTTCCGCAAATTAAATAAAGCTACTAAAAAGGATCATTACCCTTTACCTTTTGTTGATCAAATGCTAGAAAGATTATCCAAACATACACATTTTTGCTTTCTAGATGGTTATTCTGGCTTCTCTCAAATACCTGTGTCAAAAGAGGATCAAGAAAAGACCACTTTTACTTGCCCTTTCGGTACCTTTGCTTATAGCGTATGCCTTTTGGTTTATGTAATGCACCTGCTACCTTTCAAAGATGCATGATGGCTATATTCTCTGATTTTTGTGAAAAGATTGTTGAGGTTTTCATGGATGATTTCTCCGTTTACGGAACTTCTTTTGATGATTGCTTGAGCAACCTTGATCGAGTTTTGCAGAGATGTGAAGAAACTAACCTTGTCTTGAATTGGGAGAAGTGCCACTTTATGGTTAATGAAGGTATTGTCTTGGGGCATAAAATTTCTGAAAGAGGTATTGAAGTTGACAAAGCTAAAGTTGATGCTATTGAAAAGATGCCGTGTCCCAAGGACATTAAAGGTATAAGAAGTTTCCTTGGTCATGCTGGTTTTTATAGGAGGTTCATTAAGGACTTCTCCAAAATCTCCACGCCTCTGACTAATCTCTTACAAAAAGATATTCCTTTTGTCTTTGATGATGATTGTGTAGAAGCATTTGAAATACTTAAGAAAGCATTGATTTCTGCACCTATTGTTCAGCCACATGATTGGAATTTACCCTTTGAAATTATGTGTCATGCTAGTGATTATGCTGTAGGTGCTGTTCTAGGGCAAAGAGTTGATAAGAAATTAAATATTATTCAATATGCTAGTAAAACTCTAGACAATGCCCAGAGAAATTATGCTACTACTGAAAAGGAATTTTTAGCAGTCGTATTTGCTTGTGATAAGTTCAGACCTTATATTGTTGATTCTAAAGTAACTGTTCACACTGATCATGCTGCTATTAAATACCTTATGGAAAAGAAAGATGCTAAACCTAGACTTATTAGATGGGTTCTCTTGCTACAAGAATTCGATTTGCATATTGTTGATACAAAGGGAGCTGAGAACCCCATTGCAGACAACTTGTCTAGGTTAGAGAATGTTCTTGATGACCCACTACCTATTGATGATAGCTTTCCTGATGAATAATTGGCTGTCATAATTGCTTCTCGCACTGATCCATGGTATGCTGATTACGCTAATTATATTGTTGCTAAATTTATACCACCTAGTTTCACATACCAGCAAAAGAAAAAAATTCTATGATTTAAGACATTACTTCTGGGATGACCCACATCTTTACAAAGGAGTAGATGGTGTTATTAGACGTTGTATACCTGAGCATGAACAGGAACAGATCCTACGCAAGTGTCACTCCGAAGCCTATGGAGGACACCACGCTGGAGATAGAACTGAACATAAGGTATTGCAGTCCGGTTTTTATTGGCCTACTCTCCTCAAAGATGCCCGTAAGTTTGTCCTATCTTGTGATGAATGTCAAAGAATTGGTAATATTAGTAGACGTCAAGAAATGCCTATGAATTATTCACTTGTTATTGAACCATTTGATGTTTGGGGCTTTGATTACATGGGACAGTTTCCTTCCTCTAATGGGTATACACATATTTTAGTTGCTGTTGATTACGTTACTAAGTGGGTAGAAGCTATTCCAACTAGTAGTGCTGATCATAACACCTCTATTAAGATGCTTAAAGAAGTTATTTTTCTGAGGTTTGGAGTCCCTAGATATTTAATGACTGATGGTGGTTCTCATTTTATTCATGGTGCCTTTCATAAAATGCTTGCTAAGTATGATGTTAATTATATAATTGCATCTCCGTATCACCCACAGTCTAGTGGTCAAGTAGAATTGAGTAATAGAGAGCTCAAATTAATTTTGCAAAAGACTGTTAATAGGTCTAGAAAGAATTGGTCCAAGAAACTTGATGATGCATTATGGGCCTATAGAACTGCATACAAAAATCCCATGGGTATGTCTCCGTATAAAATGGACTATGGAAAAGCATGTCACTTACCTCTCGAACTAGAACATAAGGCATATTGGGCCATTAAAGCTCAATTATGATTTCAAACTCGCTGGTGAGAAGAGGTTATTTGACATTAGCTCACTTGATGAATGGAGAACCCAAGCCTATGAGAATGCCAAACTATTTAAAGAAAAAGTTAAAAGATGGCATGATAAATGGATACAAAAACGTGAGTTTAATGTAGGTGATTATGTGTTACTATTCAACTCTTGTTTAAGATTTTTTGCAGGAAAGCTTCTCTCTAAATGGGAAGGTCCTTACGTTATCGAGGAGGTCTATCGTTCCGGTGCCATAAAAATCAACAACCTCGAAGGCACAAATCCGAAGGTGGTGAACGGTCAAAGAATCAAACATTATATCTCAGGTAATCCTATAAATGTTGAAACCAAAGTTATTGAAACCGTAACCCCGGAGGAATACATAAGAGACACTTTCTAGAACGTTTCAGACTCCGAAAAAGAATAGGTATGTGGTACGGTAAGTAAACCGGCTCCAAAACAGTTCTAATGGCAATTTTTCTCCGTTTTAGAATATTTAGAAAAAATAGGAAAATAATAAGTAGTCCGGGAAGGACACGAGGCGTCCACGAGGGTGGAGGGTGCGCCCTACCCCCTGGGCGCGCCCCTGCCTCGTGGGCACCTTGTGTGCCCTCCGGACTCTGTTTTCTTGCACGATACTTCTTTTGGTCGGTAAAAATTCGTTATATAATCTCCCAAAGGTTTTGACCATCGTATCACGCAAATATCCTCTGTTCTTGTTTCGAGCTGTTTTTCTGACAGATCTAGATCACCATGACGTCTCCAAGTGCCCCCAAGGACAAGTTCTTCGAGAAGGTCATGAACCCCTACCTCGCGGAAGTGCTGCAACATCCTCAAACCATTGAGATGTGTGAGGGGTTGCTACACATCCGCGATGTTGAGGGACCAAGGAGGACCGGAAGTGTGGAGACAAGGCTCGAGGCAATGGAGCAACAAGTTTTCAAGTGTCAGGAGATGGTGGAGCGCGGACTCGACTCCAATCACATAATGATCACGGAGTTCACCAACAACCACAAGCTGGACGCCAAGGACATTGGGGAGGCCATCTTCAAGCTTCACGAGAAAATTGAGCACCTCCAAGCCCAGATCTATGACCTGCAAAACAAAAACGGTGAGTATGAATATAGATTCAAGAGGATGAGTTGGCCTGCAGATTTAAGGATCCCGGAGACTCGTTCATCCTTCTATGATGGTGAGCCTATGCCTTGGAAGATGGATGACAAGCCTACTTCATCAACAACCCCATCACCACCACTTCTGAGGAAGGAGACATAATCACATGGGTATGGGCACTCTTCTTGGCAACTGCCAAGCTTGGGGGAGGTGCCCCGGTATCGTATCACCATCTCACTCCTATCTTTACCGTTTTTCTTAGTTCGGTCCTTTTGGTAATATCTTGATCTAGTAGAATAAAGTTTTAGTATGATTTAGTTTTGAGTTGTGCTTCATGATCCTTCTATGTAATCGAGTCCCAGGGGCTTGATTATCTTGCTATGATCGTGAGGGAATAAAAGAAAAGAAAAAGAATAAAAAGAAGTAAAGAGATCATATTGATCTTATGGAGAGTAATGAGTTCACATATAAAGAGTATGATGAATAAAAGCTGTTGAGAGTTGACAAACATAGTTTTGGTCATCGTTGCAATTAATAGGAAGTAATAAAGAAAGAGAGGTTTCCACATATAAATATACTATCTTGGACATCTTTTATGATTGTGAGCACTCATTAAAATATGACATGCTAAAGAGTTGATGTTGGACAAGGAAGACAACGTAATGGGCTATGTTTTCTTATATCCGAAATAAAGTATATTGTCATGGATCATCCAACATGTTGAGCTTGCCTTTCTCCCTCTGCTAGCCAATTCTTTGCACCAAGTAGAGATACTACTTGTGCTTCCAAATATCCTTAAACCCAGTTTTGCCATAAGAGTCCACCATACCTACCTATGGATTGAGTAAGATCCTTCAAGTAAGTTGTCATCGTTGCATGCAATAAAAATTGCTCTCTAAATATGTATGATTTATTAGTGTGGAGAAAATAAGCTTTATACGATTTTGTGATGTGGAAGCAATAAAAGCGACAGACTGCATAATAAAGGTCCATATCACAAGTGGCAATATAAAGTGACGTTCTTTTGCATTAAGATTTTGTGCATCCAACCATAAAAGCACATGACAACCTCTGCTTCCCTCTGCGAAGGGCCTACCTTTTACTTTTGTCTTATACCTTATGCAAGAGTCATGGTGATCTTCACCTTTCCTTTTTTACATTTTATCCTTTGGCAAGCACATTGTGTTGGAAAGATCCTGATATATTTATCCAATTGGATGTAGTTAGCATGAATTATTATTGTTGACATTACCCTTGAGGTAAAAGGTTGGGAGGCAACACTATAAGCCCCTATCTTTCTCTGTGTCCGATTAAAACTCCATACCCATAAGTATTGCGTGAGTGTTAGCAATTATGAAAGACTAAATGGTAGTTGAGTATGTGGACTTGCATAAAAGCTCTTATATTGACTCTTTCCGATGTTATGATAAATTGCAATTGCCTCAATGACTGAGATTATAGTTTGTTGGTTCTCAATGAAGTTTCTGATTCATACTTTGCATTGTGAATAGATTATTACTTGAGCATAAGAAATCACATGACAATATCCATATATGTTGCTGTTATAAGAATGATCATGATGCCCTCATGTCCGTATTTTATTTTATCGACACCTCTATCTCTAAACATGTGGACATATTTATCGTTATCGGCTTCCGCTTGAGGACAAGCGAGGTCTAAGCTTGGGGGAGTTGATACGTCCATTTTGCATCATGCTTTTATATCGATATTTATCGCATTATGGGTTGTTATTACACGTTATGTCACAATACTTATGCCTATTCTCTCTTATTTTACAAGGTTTACATGAAGAGGGAGAATGCCGGCAGCTGGAATTCTAGGCTGGAAAAGGAGCAAATATTAGAGACCTATTTTGCACAGCTCCAAAAGTCCTGAAACTTCACGGAAGTCATTTTTGGAATTAATAAAAAATACTGGCGAAAGAAAGTACTAGAGGGGGCCCACACCCTGGCCACGAGGGTGGGGCGAGCCCTACCCCCCTGGGCGCGCCCCCTGCCTCGTGGGCCCCCTGGCAGGCCTCCGGTGCCCATCTTCTGCTATATGAAGTCTTTTACCCTGGAAAAAATCATAAGCAAGCTTTCGGTAAGAAACTCCGCCGCCACGAGGCGGAACCTTGGCGGAACCAATCTAGGGCTCCGGCGGAGCTGTTCTGCCGGGGAAACTTCCCTCCGGGAGGGGGAAATCATCGCCATCGTCATCACCAACGATCCTCTCATCGGGAGGGGGCCAATCTCCATCAACATCTTCACCAGCACCATCTCCTCTAAAACCCTAGTTCATCTCTTGTATCCAATCTTTGTCCCAAAGCCTCAGATTGGTACATGTGGGTTGCTAGTAGTGTTGATTACTCCTTGTAGTTGATGCTAGTTGGTTTATTTGGTGGAAGATCATATGTTCAGATCCTTAATACATATTAATACCCCTCTGATTATGAACATGAATATGATTTGTGAGTAGTTACGTTTGTTCCTGAGGACATGGGAGAAGTCTTGCTATAAGTAGTCATGTGAATTTGGTATTTGTTCGATATTTTGATGAGATGTATGTTGTCTTTCCTCTAGTGGTGTTATGTGAACGTCGACTACATGACACTTCACCATTATTTGGGCCTAGAGGAAGGCATTGGGAAGTAATAAGTAGATGATGGGTTGCTAGAGTGACAGAAGCTTAAACCCTAGTTTATGCGTTGCTTCGTAAGGGGCTGATTTGGATCCATATGTTTCATGCTATGGTTAGGTTTACCTTAATACTTCTTTTGTAGTTGTGGATGCTTGCAATAGGGGTTAATTATAAGTGGTATGCTTGTCCAAAAAGGACAGCACCCAAGCACCGGTCCACCCACATACCAAATTATCAAAGTAACGAACGCGAATCATATGAGCGTGATGAAAACTAGCTTGACGATAATTCCCATGTGTCCTCAGGAGCGTTTTCCTTCATATAAGAGTTTGTCCAGGCTTGTCCTTTGCTACAAAAAGGATTGGGCCATCTTGCTGCACCTTGTTTACTTTCATTACTTTTTACTCGTTACCAATTACCTTATCACAAAACTATCTGTTACCGATAATTTCAGTGCTTGCAGAGAATACCTTGCTGAAAACCACTTATCATTTCCTTCTGCTCCTCGTTGGGTTCGACACTCTTACTTATCGAAAGGACTACGATAGATCCCCTATACTTGTGGGTCATCATCTATTTGCATGTATCGGGGTTGTATTAGAACACTCTCCAACCACAAGTACCATGTTAAATGTAGCTTGCGTGCAATTAGAGCATCTACAGTCGGGCGCCTCAAACCCGCCTCATACGCCCGGGCAGGCCGTCCGGTCACTGACCAGTCACGTTTTTTCGACCCAGACGGACGCCTCAAACGGGCTTCAAACGCCCGGGCTGACCGGCAGCCCCTATATCTAGCCCAAATATGGGGTGGATATGGGCACGCCCGGGCATCTCCGCCATGCTCGGAAACCCGACGGTCTGACTGACGTCGCGTCCGTCGCCGCGGTGTGAACACCACGTGGCGCCGCTCCGGCTCACTGCCCAAGACGGAATCCGACTATTTAAGTTGGGCGGCGTCCCGGAACCCTAATGCATCCACCTCCTCCCTCTCCCTCTCTGGCGCTCTGCCCATGGTCCGACGCTCTGCCCATAGTCTGACACTCCGCCATGGTCTGGAGCAAGATCACCTACTACGCCATGCTGACGCGGGAGCACCGTGCCGAGATCCAGCAGGAGATCCGGGCGAGGCAAGCCGCGCGCACCGCCCGCATTGCTGCCGGGCTGCCTCCGGACTCGTTGGAGATGGAGGAAGAGGCGGAGGAGCCGTGGGAAGAGGAGGAGGAGGTGGCTCCGGTAAAGGTGGAGAAGGCGGAGCGGCAGGAGCCGGAGCAGCAGCTGCCTGGCTTGAACATGGAGCAGGCGGAGGCGGAGTTCGCCATCGCCCAGTCCGACGAGATGGCGGGGCGGCAGAGAATCCCGGAGTCTATCCAGGGTGAGGCCTATGTGGAGGCCAATCGGGCGTTCCTCCGGCGGGGAGCAGGCGGAGTCCGACGTGCTCTTCGCCGAACTCAACCCGGAGATAGAGGCAGAGGAGGCCGGAGCGAAAGCGCCGGAGGTGTCGGAGCTGCAACTGCCACCCATGCTGCCGGAGCCGGGCACGGAGATCGTCGACATCTCCGACGATGAGTAGCTAGATGATCGAAGTAGTACGTAGGTTTCTTTTTTTAGTTTAACCAAGACTTTATTCATTAGAAATAATCTCTACTTCATTCGTGAGGATCATTACAATTTCATTGATAGGCTCCTCAAACCAATCCAAAGTCATAGAAAATCTAGCTAATCTAGCAAGTTCATGAGCTACTTTGTTTACCTCTCTATTACAACGTTCGAATCTATTCACGACAAAATCACATGCATAGTGAAAACAGTTATAAAAAATTGCCGCCGCCGCACCTGTTGATTGTCCTCCGTCCTGCATGGTCTCAATCACCTCCAGATTGTCTGAGTTGATCATTAGGCGGTTACATCCCGCCCTTTGTGCCAAAGTTAAGCCTAATTTCAGGGCTAAAGCTTTTGCCATCAGGACATCCGTACAATATTCGATCTTTCCATTTCCTCCCGCAATAAACCTACCTTTGTCGTCTCTCAAGACCGCACCCATCGTCCCCGTCAGCATGTCATGATCAAAAGCAGCATTAACATTTAGTTTCACTAAACCCCTAGGAGGGCAGTACCAACCCCCCTTTCTTATGGACGCTTTTGAAGATGAAGCATTCACAAAATTTGATGTAAGGGCCATGATCCCCATTGATATCTGAGTTGTATTCTGAGTTAATTCCTTATGCACCAATTTCTATCTTTCCCACCATAGATACCAAGCTGATATTAGCTATCATTTCTCGTACATTTTGGAACCCCATAATACTCAAATCTTGATCTGGAAGATGTAAAAGATATTCCAATATCACCTCTCCAGCACGATCAACCTCGCATGCTTTGTTAATAATCTCGTCCATCCCAAGCCTCTTCCAAACCTCCCTTGCTTTACTACATAGGAACATCTTGTGTTTCGTATCTTCTAGACCCTGAGAGCAAGTAGGGCATATGGGCGAGACCTTCATGTGTCTATTAGCAAGTTTTACTCGACATGGGAGGGTGCCATGTAAAGTACGCCATATAAATTTTTTGACTTTTGCGGGACAAGATAACTTCCATATCTTACACCATGTAGGGTTAGGGGTTGTTCATCACATCCCGTTAGAATATGTTAGTTTACTTCCATAATGACAATTCCACTCCACATAATAAGCAGACCATACCGAAAACAAATCATTTTTTGTATAACTCCAGGCAATGAAATCTGCCATATCATGTTGCGGAAGTGGGATTGAAAGAATCCGTTGTACGTCAAAGGGCCACATAGTTTGTCTAATCAGGTCCTCATCCCATTTACTGGAGACAGGGTCAATCAAATCAACCACTTTCGATAACAATTGTCCCCCTTAGGGGTCACAACTTCCCTGGTGGCAGATTCGGGATCCATGCATCTTCTCAGATATTGATATTTTGTCCATTTCCCACTCGCCAAATATAGCCACGTTTCAGAGTACTTATGCTTGCCATAATGCTTTGCCAGGTGAAAGAAGCTCCATGCTTTGGCATTCAACAAATCGCCATCAGGATAGTACTTGGTTCTTAGAATAGTGGCACACAAGGAATCGGGGTTATCGAGTAGACGCCATGCCTGTTTAGCGAGTAAAGCCGGACTGAAATAGTGGATATCACGGAATCCCATTCCTCCATGGTTTTTTGGTACACACATTTTCCACCAGGCCACCCAGTGCATCCTCCTCTGGTTCTCCTCGTCACCCCACCAGAAATGCGTTATCGCGTCAATGATTCCTTTACAGATTTTTTTAAGGAATTTTAAAGACTGGTATTGCATAGGTAGGTATGGCTTGGATCACAGCCTTGAGCAGGATCTCCTCCCCCCCCCCCCCAGCAGATATAAGTTTTTCCTTCCAACCACTGATTTTCTTAACGATACGTTCAATAAGGAATATAAAACAGTCTATTTTATCAACCGCCACATTTGCTGGCAGACCCAAATATTTGTCATTCAAAACCTCTGTCATTATATTCCAAATTGTACACGATTGTTCTCTGATCTCTACCTTTGTATCAGGGCTAAAGAAAATACTGGATTTTTCCACGCTAACCAGTTGTCCCGACATCGCGCAGTATAAATCTAGTGCTGATTTCAGGGCACTGCATTATTTTGGTTGGCTTTCATCAAGATGAGTGAATCATCCGCAAAGAGAAGGTTTGCGACTGGCGGGGCGTCTCTACAGACTTTGACTCCTGATATGTTTTTGTTGTCCTCGGCATGCGTAAGCAAGGCATTCAGCCCCTCTGTGTGTGCACAACAGGAAGAGATATAGTGATAGCGGGTCACCCTGCCTCAACCCTCTAGTCTGCTTGAAACTCTCACTTTCCTCTACATTGATTCTTACTCTATATTCGACTGTTGAGACGCATTGCATATATCCTTACTCTATATTACGTAGGTTTCTTTTAGTTTGCATTCTTTATATGGATTTGAGAATCTAATATGACATGTCCAGCAGCAATTGTGCAAATTTGAGGCCTGCCCGGTCAGTGCCCGCGGACGCGACGGGCGCGTTCGCGGACTGTTGATGGGCCGGATTTGCCAAATCCGACTGTACATGCTCTTATATCTCCTAATAATTGCCTTCACTGATTTCATGTACAGCCAGGTCGCCATAATATTAAGTTTCTCTCTTCTACTTTGGTGTCACAGCACACAGTCGGGAGCTCGTCTAGCGAGCGAAGAAACGAAACCGATAGTAAAAGCAAAACCGCGAGGCCCACACTGCCGCACGCACTGAACGCCGTACTCCCCCACCACCCATCCACTCCGCCTCTTTATCGCCCGGGGCCCCGCCGCCTTCACTAGCGGCGACGCGCCACACGCGTCCCGTTCCAGCCCGCCCGTGCTGTCCCCCACCCCACGACACGCCTCCTCGCACGTGAACCTGCGCGCAAGCAATTGCCCGTCGACACGTCCCGACGCCACCCACCGCGTATCCTCCCGGGCCATGCTCATTTGACTGACTGGTCCATGGGGACAGCGAGCCCACGCCCCCACCGGTCATCGTAACCTGATCGTAGCATGCCACCACCTGTGCCTCTTTTATTCCTCGCGGCGAATAAACGACAAGGCAGCCCCGGGCGGGAAGCGGGGCAGGAGGATGGCGCAGGCATGCAAGATTCACTGACAGGCAGGTCCCGACGATCGCGACCCCACCAGACATGGGCGCTGCACCGTCCGGCGCCGCTTGCCCCAGCTCTGGAGTCGTCCGTCGAGGACTGATGAAAAGCGAGCAGCGGCGCGGTCGTATTAGGTAGGGATGTCGTCACGCGGGCAGGGGGAGAGAGAGTTCACATGAGAGAGAAATGGAGGCGGTGGGGGGTGCACAGCGCCAGGAACGGCACTGTACCGCGCAGCGACCAGCAGCAGTAAGAAAAAGAGGAAGCGGCCCCGCCCGGCGATACGTCAAGTCGCGCGGCGGCTGTGGCTGTGGCTGTGCCGTGCTCCCCCAACCCACCCCAACCCCCCGAACCCCAACCCAAGGTGCGGCCCGCTTTATACGGCTACGGCCCCTCCGTTGTAGTACGCGGTGCGGCGCCGGTCTATAATACCAGTACACCCGTCGCTACCCAAAGAACCCCAGCCCACGTAGCGCTCCACATGCGTTGCGTTAGATAGACAGACCTGTCCAAGAGAACAAACCAGACACTGCCGCGCCGAGTAGGCTCACTGTATACGCCTCACCGCCCGATGGATCCGGTGCTGCGGGGAGCGGCGAGCCACGGTGGCGGCCATGGCCAAGGTGGCGCGGGAGGAGGGGGGGGAGGAGGCGAGGCGCACTACAGGGGCGTGAGGAAGCGGCCGTGGGGGCGGTACGCGGCGGAGATCCGCGACCCGTGGAAGAAGACGCGCGTGTGGCTGGGCACCTTCGACACCCCCGTGGAGGCCGCCCTCGCCTACGACCGCGCCGCGCGAACCCTCCGCGGCGCCAAGGCCAAGACCAACTTCCCCGACCACGCGCACCACCACCGCCGCCGCCCGCCTCTGCAGCAGCCTGTTCCGTTCGGCGGCGTCGACCTCAACTTCCCTTCGCCGTGGCACTTCGTCTACTTCTCGCCTCCGGCGGCCGCGCCGGTGACCCGGCTTCCGCAAGAAGCGTCTCCGGCGGCGCCCGTCCCGCCGTCGACGGCGCTCGAGCTCGGCATGGCGCCCGGGCCAGCCGGCCTCCCGTTCGACCTCAACGAGCCGCCGTCGCTGCTGTTCGGGTCGTGATGCGGTTGCGTAGCTGCGATCGACCGTAGTGGACTTGTGTGACGGTGTGGGTGAGAGAGAGAGAGACGTGCTGACGGCCGCAAGGGGCCGGAGCCGACGGCACTGGTCCGGCTAGCTGTATATACCTATTTGCGGAAAGCTTGGCCTTTCTTCTTGGTGTTTGCCCGTCTGTTTCGTTCATGCGTTTCTGCTTTCGGTTGAGCTGTCGGTTATGGTGGCGCTGGGTGGGTTTAGGTCTCTTTTACCGGAAGAGTGTTTTGCTCGGTAAACGCAGGCTTCTGGTCTTGCGTCAGTAGCCCCGCGAGCCGGGCGTACACAGTGCAGCAGGCGGCGCTGTACTTTTCGCTCAGGCGTCTTTTGCGGATACGGTGCATGCGCTAAGACCAACTCCAACGCAGATCGTAAATGGAGGTCCGTTTTTCGTTCCTTTGTTCGTTTTTCGTTCATTTGTGGGTGACAATGAAATGTGTTCGTTCAGATTTATGTATACGCCGATCGTGCGTCTAACCCGCGGCCGCATTTCGACCGCATCTCGTCTACTGTATATGCAAATATAAAAAAAATGATGTAGCTAAATGGCAGCGGCCATAGTTCAGGCCAGTGGTCGTGTTCTCGCCGGTTCATGTCGGCCGGCAACAAAGCCAACGGCTTACAGAATGGTCACCAAGTTTCACGCCGGCAACAAAAGCCAGCGGTCGGCACACGAGCCAGCCTTCAAAATGGACAAGTTTTTGAAGCCAACAACAAAGCCAGCGGACGACGCACGAGCCAGCCTTCAAAATAGACAAGTTTTTGGCGCCGACAACAAAGCTAGCGGACGCCACATGAGCCAGTCTAAAAAATGGACATCCATCGCAGCCGAGGTCTCACCTAGTTCGGGCCGTCGCGAGCGAACATCTCCTTCTGCCGGTGCGAGAGCCAAGCCTTCCTCTACGGTGACATGTTGTTCTTCGTCTTTGGCTTTGGTCTCGGCATTGGTGGCCTCAATCTCAAGCTTTTTGAGTTGAGCGGCCTCCTCGATGTCAAGCTTCCTCCTCTTCACAGCCTCCTCCATGTCAAGCTTCTTCCTTTGGAGATCTAGGTATATCTTCATTTGCTCCTCTTTCCCTTAGCTCCTCCTCTCTTCCCTCACTTCCTTTTGGCCCATCATGTTCTTCAAAGTTCCTTGCAAGGCTATGGAAGACACATCACACTTCTCGTCGGCCTTTAAGCTTGTCTCCCCCCTCGGCCTCTTGAGCAACTCTTCCTTGTCAGCCACGGCCGCCTTCCCTCCTTTCTGCTTACGAGTGTCGTATTGGTCTTTGAACTTGGGGCAATCTTTGATGAGCTACCAACAATGCGTGAGAGTAAACGGCTTGTTCTTGTGTCGGGCCTTGACGGCTTCTAAAGATTGGAATGCCTACACAATCAAAGATGCAGCCACAATTGTAACATGAAAGGACACAAAATGCATCAAACATAAATCGCATGCCAACATGAATGGACACATGATGAAAAACGAGAGGTTCATACCAAGTCACCAATGCCTAGGCCACTCACGGGATGGGCTTGAACGCTCTCAAGCGCGGCATAATATTTGTTGCACTCTTATTGGATGAACCTCATTCTCTTTTGGATTGAATTGATGTCGCGGGTACTCTGCAAATTGGTAGGGGGCAAACTTCCTTCGCTCATCAAAGTTCTTGTGAACTCTTGTCCAAAAGACGGATCCTTTTTGCTCGGCACCTTTCATGGGGTCTTGGCCTATCTCCATCCAACTCTCGCAAATCAAAGTGTCCTCCTCTTGGGTGTACGATCCTGTGCAAATGCTTTTGCCTCCTCTTTTGTGCCTCGGCCCTTTGGGTGAGCTCATTGATAAACACCAATGGCTCCGCCGAAATGTCGACCTCTTCTTCCTCATCTTCACAATACAAGTCATCATCTTCATGCCAAGAGTTGCCATGGTCATTCTCATCTTCATCATGGCAGCGAATTGAGTGTCTTCATGATGGCTGCGACCGTCCTGGCTTTGGTTGGTGTCGTGATCAAAAGCTTGGCCATGGCCGTCGACGTGGAAGGCCTCACCATGGCCCTCGAAGATGACGTTCTCCATGAAAGCCGTGTAGTCAGGGTCATTGACCGTCAGCGTTGACAGTGGCATTTTGTCGAACAGCTTGCGGGCGCTGCCATGTTCGCCGAAGGGAACGACCGGGGCTGTTGTCGCTGTCAAAACCGGTCGATTTCGGGTAGGGGGTCCCGAACTGTGCGTCTGAGGATCGAAGGTAACAGGAGGCGGGGGACACGATGTTTACCTAGGTTCGGGCCCTCTTAATGGAGGTAATACCCTACTTCCTGCTTGATTGACTTTGATGAGTATAGGGGTTACAAGAGTTGATCTACCTCGAGATCGTAGTGGCTAAACCCTAGATGTCTAGCATGTATGATTTGTCTTAGCCTCTACGGACTAAACCCTCCGGTTTATATAGACACCGGAGGGGTTAAGGGTTGTACAGTTTACAAAGAAAGGAAATTATACATCCGAACGCCAAACTTGCCATCCACGCAAAGGAGAGTCCCATCCGAACACGGGAGAAGGCCTTCTATCTTGTATCTTCACGGCCCACCAGTCCGGCCCATGTCACATAGCCCAGATGCCCGGGGACCCCCTAATCCAGGACTCCCTTGGCTGTTTCGTTTGTGTTCCATCGGATGGCTGGCCAGCACCACCGTACCCCGACGTGACGTTGAGGTCGATGACGCCCGCGGGCGTGGCCAGAGTGACCAAAGAAGGCGGAGCAGATCCGATGTCCGGCTCCGCTCCCTGAAGAACCAGCCATCCCTCTACTAATGAAGATGCTGGTCCCGGCGCCGCACCAGGCGCCGGAGAAGAAGGGCAAGAAGAAGGGCAAGGAGACCAGAAGTGGCCTTCGCCGAAAAGGTACTTTGGACGCTGTGTCCGGAGATACCGAAGCTCCCTCCTCCCACGAGGGGGATGAATACGAAGAGGAGGAGGAGGAGAGCAATTCTCCCCTTAAGGGGGGGAAGAAGGAAAGGGGGGCTTCCGTGGACCTAGAGGCGGAGGCGTCCAAGAAGGGGAAGATCTCCCTTTCGGACGATTCGGAATCGGACGCCAAAGCCGTCCCTGAGTGGCACCCTAGGCCGAAGCCCCTAGCCGAATCGTAAGTATTCAAAGATACTATATATATCCGGCTTTTTATAAATTGTAGGATAACATATCATCTATGTGTTTCAGTCTGGCCCGTGATCTCCCCCAACAATCATCGTCCTCGGGGAATTCTTTGGCGCCGGAGATGATGGAGAGCGAAATGCCTCCGCGAGCCTCTCCGCCACATGCCGCGAACGACACCGAGGTGTTGTCTTAGAGGACCTCTCCGGGCCAGGGAGAGGTGCGGAAGGCCGCAGAAACGGTGCCAGAGGGTAATGCCTCGGCTGCCGAAAAGATGGGGGCACAACCCCCATGGAAACTGACAATGGTGGCCCGGACCAGTCCAGCCCCCAGCCGAATACGACTCTGGAGACCCACGTGGCTCCGGAATCGAGCGAGCAGCCCCCTTTGAAGGAGGGGGGGCTCCGACCCCACCGACGACCTCCATCAATCTGGAGGCGCCGGATACATTGAGGGTAGCACTTCGATGTGCTTCCGTCATGGAAGAGCACCGTACCCTAATCGGTACGGTGGTTGAGAAGGTTCAGTCCGCAAAAAGCGGGCTGAACGATGCTTTTACCAGCCTGCTAACAGGCTTTGAGGTATGTGACTTAATATTCTTAGCCGCTTTTGCATGTGTAAAAATATGCCTATGTATAGATAGTAGCCCCTGAGACTCTGTTCGGCTTTTTGAAAAAGGGGCCAGACAGAGAATCAAATATTCCAGAGATAACATACTTGTCTATTTTGATGAACAGGCTTCACTGCTAGCAGCTTCAGCCAAGGTATTAACAAGCGGTTCGCTGAGGCCCAAGGTATGCTTTTCAAAGACCCCTTACGAGCCTGAATTGTAATGCAAACTCAGATTTTAACTCATGTGCTGCTATGTGTATGATTGTAGGCACCGCAACCGAGGTCGAGACCCTCAAGAGTGCCCTTGCATAGGCCCAGGAAGGGGTGAGGGGGAGCAAAGCGGCCGCTGACAAAGCGGCTGCGGAGTTTAAAACCGAGCAGGTTACCCGTCGTAAGTGTGAGGCGCGGGTGGCTGATGGAGCAGGCGCTCCAAGATGCCGCCAATAGGTGCGAGGCCCTGGAGGAGTAGAATAAGGCCCAGGCGGCCAAACTCGCCAAGGCCCTCCAAGAGGCCAAGGAGGCGCGGTCCGAGTCCCGAGCGGCTCGCGAGGAGGTCAAGCAAGCCGAACAAATAGCGGCTGGTAAGCCTTTTCATTTACAAAGTATATTTGGCGGTCGAAGATATGCTTTGCTAAATCGACTATGGAGTACTCCAGACGCCTTTGCGGATCTCCCGAGGAGTGTTGCCGACGCCGCCCAGCATTTTCGGGCCCAAGAAGGGAACGCGACGGAGAAGCTCTTCTGGTCGCAGTACCTGGCGCCGGAGCGGCCAGCGCTGCTAAACAACCAGATGATGCAGCTGGCGGAGCTGCATAGGATGTCCGGTTTGAACGTGAAGGGCATCATAGTCCGGCTATGGCCAACCGGACCCATTCCGAGCAGCTACTTCGGTCTGGTCATGTGGCTCGGCAACGCCTTGCCCCGAGTAGAGGCAGTGAAGCGCTCGGCGTGCGTAGAAGGTGTGCGGATGGCCTTTGCCCGTGTCAAGATGCACTGGGCGAAGATGAAGGCCGTCGTCGTGGCGGCTGAGGGTCCGCCCGGAGGCAAGGACCACCGCAAGCCGGAGCGCTATTTTGAAGATGTCCTTGAGGGTGCCCGTTTGATAGAGGGTCAATGCTCGAAGGATATCATGTTCGAGTAAATGTATCCGGGCTACCCGGACAATGTACTATAAACCAAGGTTGTGTAATATATTTTAAGCATTTATCTGAACTACTTTGCTCCTGTGCGGCCGTATATTATTATTCTCAAAGTTTGCCAGTCATCGGCTTCAGCCCCCACGTAGATACTACGGGGGTGTTCGGAATAACGTGTAATCACTCTTGACCCAACGTCTTGGTCCATAAAGGAGGTGATTTACGTAGTGAACCAGGCAATCAGACTATGCGGCTTTAGCACTTTCACTTAGCCATAGGAGTTTGACAATGGGACTGTAAGGTAGCCCCTGGTGCGTATGCGGTTATCCGGACTTGGATGCCTTAAGCGCGTGACTGGAAAGAGCTAGTCCTTCATGTAATACGGAAGAAATCGCTAGAGATTTAGTAAGTCGCCGAATTGCTGACCAGCTCTCGCCGCATCATGACAGTCAGTTTTCGGTTTTCTCTACTGAGGTGCTTGACCGGACGAACCAGAAACACAATCGCAGTAGTTCTCCCTTTACTATCTTAGCCCAACTAGCAGAACGTAAGGTAGCAAACATAGGAGCCAGGCAACCCAACTATTGACCAAAGACATGATTCAGAGCCGATGGATATAATGCAGTATTTGGGACGCCGAAGTCTACTCTGAGAGTGTTCGGACTTTTCTGTTTTCGCAAATATATATGCTGAATAGAGCCCCTGGCGATTTAAGTCGTACCGAGGTGTATATGCCAATCTAACGTAAAGGGGGAAAACAAATTAAGAAATAAGCCGATACCAAACAAGGTTGGGCGAGACTGTTTCCGTTATAGTCTGATTCGTACGTCAAACCGTATTTTTACAAAAGATGTGATAAGCATCACGGTTATTTTACATGCCGAGAACAAGGGAAAGCTGTATACAGGTCCTAAATTTGAAAAGATGATCTTGAAGATCTTTTGGACACTCTGTTGCACATCTGCGCCACTTTTCACCTTGGTGTATGATCCCTTGAGAGGATCAATAATCGAGTATGCATAAGGGGCCTAGAAAGGGGCCCTTGTTACCACCAGAAAGTGATGTGGGTTGTAAAGAACCTGAAAAATAAAAACAAGAAGAAAAAGGTGAAAAATATGAAGGTCCGGATAGGGTCGAGCCGTACCGTGGACTTTATGTTTAGCATGCCTCCGTCCTTGCCCATGGTATCTTTAGTGCATAGTTATGTACGCGCAGTACGTATGCCGCTATCAGGTTGGGGCTTTGACGGAGGCAGAATTGCTAATCTAGCTCTGGACGAGCCGAACTATCAGTCTACAGGGTAGACCGGGCGCGTTCGACAGTGTCCGGGGGCTTGGCTGCCGATTTAGTTTCCGGCTCAATAAGGCCACCCTGTACTTAGGCTGCAAGGGCCGCGGTATGCTCCTCAGTACGGAGGGAGCGCTCCATGTTCCCATTAACTGTAATAACGCCGCAGGGTCCAGGCATTTTGAGCTCTAAGTAAGCGTAATGCGGGACCGCATTGAAGCGGGTCAAGGCGGTTCTCCCGAGCAGTGTGTGATAACCACTGCACAAAGGGACGACGTCGAAGATCAAGTCTTCGCTTCGGAAGTTGTCCGGCGAAACGAAGACCACTTCCAATGTTATTGAGCCCGTGCAATGGGCTTCTACACCGGGTATTACTCCTTTAAAGGTGGTTTTAGTGGGCTTGATTCTTGAAGGATCGATGCCCATTTGCGGACAGTGTTCTGATAAAGCAGGTTAAGGCTGCTGCCGCCGTCCATAAGGACTCGCGTGAGATTGAATCCGTCGATAATTGGATCGAGGACCAATGTTGCCGAACCTCCATGACGGATACTGGTCGGATGGTCTCTGCGATCGAAAGTGATCGGACAGGCTGACCATGGGTTAAATTTTGGGGCGACTGGCTCTATGGCATAGACGCCCCTTAGTGCGTGCTTGCACTCCCGCTTGGGGATATGAGTGACATAGATCATGTTCACTGTTTTCACTTCCGGGGGGGGGGGGATTTCTTTTGCCCCCCTGCATTTGCTGGGCGAGGCTCTTCATCGTTGTCCTCGCTGGGTGGCCCTTTCCCCTGGTGTTCGGTGTTTTATTTTACCGGCCTGTTTAAAGACCCAACAACTTCTGTTGGTATGGTTAGCAGGCTTGTCCGGGGTGCCGTGGATCTGGCAAGGCCGATCTAGTATTCGGTCCAAACTGGACGGACCATCTTTATTTCCTTTGAATGGCTTCTTCCGCTGACCGGGTTTAGAGCCCCTGAATCCGGCGTTGACCGCCATGTCTTCGGTATCTTCATTGTTGCTTCGACGCTTGTGTTTGTTGCGTCGTGGCTTGTTGTTGCCATGTCTGGCTTCGGAGGTACCAGGATCACTGGTGTTGTTGCTTCTACGAGATAACCAGCTATCTTCTCCCGCGCAAAAGCGGGTCATGAGTGCGGTGAGAGCTGCCATAGACTTCGGTTTTTCTTGGCCGAGGTGTCGGGCGAGCCAGTCGTCACGCACGCTGTGCTTAAAGGCTACAAGGGCTTCGGCGTCCGGACAATCGACAATTTGGTTCTTTTTAATTAAGAACCTGGTCTAGAGTTTCTGGGCTGACTCTCCGGGTTGTTGGACAATGTGACTGAGGTCATCGGCATCTGGGGGCCGAACATAGGTACCTTGGAAGTTGTCTCTGAAGGCATCTTCCAAATCTTCCCAACTACCCATGGAGTTTTCTGGGAGGCTGTTTAGCCAGTGCCGAGCTGGTCCCTTTAATTTTAGAGGGAGGTACTTGATGGCATGGAGATCATCACCGCGAGCCATGCGGATATGGAGAAGAAAATCTTCAACCCATACTGCGGGATCTATTGTTCCATCGTATGATTCAATGTTCACGGGTTTAAACCCTTCTTGGAACTGGTGCTCCATTACCTCGTCAGTGAAGCGTAAGGGGTGTGCGGCGCCTCTGTATCGGGCGATGTCATGACGCAGTTTGGATGAAGTCCGTATGCGGTTTTCGTCCAGGGTGAGGTTGTGGTTGTCACACCAGGCCTGGTGACCATCTTCTCGCGTTGGAGCACGCCCCCTTGATCCATAGATTGATCTGGTCTGGCCGGCTCTATTGTCCAGGTCCTTACGCAGGTTGTAGGTGTAGCCCATAGCTGCGACCTCCTTGCCTCTATGACGGGGAGGTGCGGGCTGTTGTTCGGCGTGAGTAGCCGCTCTGTCCCGCCCACGTGGTGGTCGGTCAGGTTCGTCAACAGCTTTATACTTTGGCGGTATTGGCTCAAGAGCCTCGTCGTCAAATTGCGGTAGTAGGTTGCGCTTCGGGTAGCTCTTTGTTGGGCGTTCGAGGCCGTATTCTTCGGCTTCCAGGACTTTAGTCCATATTTCATTGAGCGTATCCTGTTCGGCTGGGAGCTGTTGCTGTTACTTTTTTAGGCTTCTCGCAGTAGCGATTAGCTGGCGCTTAAAGCGCTCCTGCTCGAGGGGTTCCTCTGGCATGATGAAATCTTCGTCGCCGAGGCTCACGTCATCCTCAAAGATTGGTAGATAGTTACTATCCTCCGAGTCCTCGTTCCCGACCGGATCGTCGGGATTGACTTGCCCCTCCTCCCAATTATCCTGTTCGGATGTTGGTTCGACGGGGGCTTAGGGGTCTTTGGCGTTCTCCGGAGTGTCATTGTCTCCGGTGCCTGTATTGCTATCTTTTCCGCGATGCGATTTTGAGCGGCGCTGCTGACGTCGACGCTTTGGAGGTGCCTCAGCAGGCTTGTCCTCAACCGGATCCTTCCTGCCATCGCCGTTATCCTCTATGGGTGTGTCCACCATATACACGTCATATGTGGAGGTGGCCATCCAACATCCGGTAAACGGCGGGTCTTGGCCTTGTTCGTCTCCGGCATCGTCGTCCATGCCGTCGTTGTCTTCGGAGGCGTAGTCCAGCATGTCGGTTAAATCTTCGACAGTGGCTATGAAGTGGGTGGTGGGTGGGGCGTGAAATTCCCCGCTCTCAGCCCCTAGTCCGGGCTGGGCGTAATTCGGGAGCGATTCTTCTGTAATGGCGAGGGATCGCATTAAGTCCAGAGCCTCGTTTAAGAGCGAGGTTTGGACGGGGAAGCGAGAGTCCGCTGGGCTGGCCGGGGTGAAAGCTTCCTTGCCATGCTCGCTTGGCGCGGGCTTCGAGAGTTCGGATCTGGAGTTCAGGGGCGAGCCCGGCTTTGCCGATGATGCAGTCCCCTCCGGATCTCCAGTAGTGAGCTCCATAATTGCAGATAGTCCGGTGGGCCCTAAACTCCCATCTTCAGACCTAGTAGTCTGCTCTAGATCTAGGGCCAGAGCGGTGGTTGGGGCCGCGAACCCTTCGAAGATCAAGTCTCCTTGGATATCGGCGACATAGTTCAGATTTCCAAAACTGATCTGATGACCTGGGGCGTAGCTGTCGATCTGCTCAAGGTGGCCAATCGAGTTGGCGCGCAGTGCAAAGCCGCCGAATATGAAAATTTGGCTGGGGAGGAAAGTCTCTCCCGAAATGGCATCGTTGTAGATGATCGATCGAGCCATCGAACCTTCTGTCGACGGCACAGTGGAACTCTCAATGAAAGCACCAATGTTGGTGTCAAAACCGGCCGATCTCGGGTAGGGGGTCCCGAACTGTGCGTCTGAGGATCGGAGGTAACAGGAGGCGGGGGACACAATGTTTACCCAGGTTCGGGCCCTCTTAATGGAGGTAATACCCTACTTCCTGCTTGATTGACTTTGATGAGTATAGGAGTTACAAGAATTGATCTACCTCGAGATCATAGTGGCTAAACCCTAGATGTCTAGCCTGTATGATTTGTCTTAGCCTCTACGGACTAAACCCTCTGGTTTATATAGACACCGGAGGGGCTAAGGGTTGTACAGAGTCGGTTTACAAAGAAAGGAAATTATACATTCGAACGCCAAACTTGCCATCCACGCAAAGGAGAGTCCCATCCGGACACGGGAGAAGACCTTCTATCTTGTATCTTCACGGCCCACCAGTCCGGCCCATGTCACATAGCCCGGACGCCCGGGGACCCCCTAATCCAGGACTCCCTCAGCTGTTTCGTTTGTGTTCCATCGGATGGCTGGCCAGCGCCACTTTACCCTGGCGTGACGTTGAGGTCGATGACTCCCGCGGGCGTGGCCGGAGCGACCACGCTGCAGTCCGACGACGTGTTGAACCATGTTCGCCATGGCCGTGGAGTGGCGGCGCAGGATACGTCTCGGGCGTGATGGACGAGCTCGGGGAACAGTACCACGGAGGACGAGCGGCCGACGAGCCTGTGCTGGCCGCAGCCATGGCAACGACCAAGAGGATGGCTGGCGGGGGTCGGCACAATCCTAACATGAGGAGGGTGTGCGCCTTGGCAACGATGGACTCCTTGTCGTCGATGTTCGCCTGGTGCTGCGCGGCACGCAACGCGGCGGCCTCGACGGTGTAGTCTGCAACGGCCTTCGTCTCTGTGGCCTTTGTTCGCCGATTCCTCCTCTTGGACGATTTGGCGTCGAGCTTGGCGAGCTCCGCCGGCGTGAGCTTCGTCCGCGACTTCTTGCCAGCCTTCTTCGTGCAGGGCACGCGGCCGTGGCCGAGTCGCCAGCCATGGTGGAGGAGCAGAGGCGAGAGGGCGCGAAAGAGTTTTGGGTGAAATGGAGGGAGAGTGGGCGGTTGTGTGCCCGACGGATGGGCCAGGGGAGGACAAGGGCGTATTGTCCGTTCAGCTACAAACACGGCCCAAAGTTGTGCCAAGAATGGGTCGGAAGCGGACCAAAAAGGGACAACGGTCTGTTTGCTCCCACGCATTGGGCGGCCTGTTCTTTCCGTTTACTCCAAACAGACACAGCCGGATCATATGGGGTCGTGCGTTGGAGTTGGCCTAATTCATTGTACTACTACCATTAACTTGTTGACTTGTTGGTTTGTTGAACATGGTGATGGAATGAAAAGCAGTCGCGCCGCGGCTATGGTATATGTGGATTAGACGCGGTCGAGACGTAGACCGGGCTCCTACGGATTCCCCTGATGTAAGTATATGTTAAGTTGTACTCCCTCCGTCTAGGTGTATAAGGCCCTTCCCAGTGCTCCACGGTGGACAGGTGCTAAGCATGCCAAATAAGCAAAAACAATGACATGGCACAACAATTAAGGAGGAGAAAGAGCACTTTGGTGACCCGAGGAAGAACCAATGCCAAGCGCATGAACCTAGGCAAACCACTTAAATGAAACAACTTGACCAATGGATGAAAGACTTTAGGTGCTAACTCATTAAATAAAGTGTGCTTAGCAACAAATTAAGCACCTACTATGCATTGGTGAGTTGAGTTGCTAAGGTAATTAATGCACTTAACACCTCATCTAAGCACCTTTGCATTGGAGGAGGTCTAAGTCACCTTACGAAAATGACATGGAATGGTCAGTTCGTTGCATGCAATGGTATTAATTTAAGTTCTCTCATTTTCCTCTTCACTTTGGTTACGGTGCAAAACCTAAGCTAGACGGAGTAGTTAGGGTAAGTATATGATGTACGGCTTGTAATTCCCGCGATGCATAAGCAACGAACTGCGCCCGGGAGTACCAGTTTTTTTTGCGGGGGAGTACCCGTTGATAGCTTGACTATCACTAAAACATGCCTGGTTATTTCGCGTGTTCAGAAGAGGAGAAACACTAACCCCAGAGTAATACCTTATTCGTACTACCACGTAGTACTACGTATATGGTCGAGAAATATCTCAGATGACGTCATGGTCGTCTGTCTATCAGATGACGTCATGGTCGTCTGTCTATCTGTCTCGATAGTGTATACTTGTGGGTGTCCTATCCTATTGTGTCATCAGTCGCTCAGCTCGTATTTACTGCCCGGTCCGAAGCTGCGCCGCGCCGAAGCGCTGAGATCCTCGTAGTGACTGTAACCAGTCAACGGAGGTATTCATTGCCTCGCAGCAGCAGAATACTCTCGACAGAAAAATTAATTGGCCAACAGGGCTCTGCAACCTTAACACACTGCCGAGCTAGCCGGACGAACGGTGCGCGCTCAATCGTACTTTGTCGTTCGCAAAAATTGTCACTCGTTGGAATCTTCAGCTGCGGTTCCCATGTCGTTTTCAGCTGCGGTTCGCAAAAATTGTCACTCGTTAGATTGCTTACCCGCAAAAGATGTCATGCGGTTCTCCTCGCAAAAAAGAGAGGAAAAGGCTAGCGCTAGCCGCTTTTTATTCGGCGCCTTCGCCGACGGTCAGCAGATTGATTGACTTTTGTCATTTTTTTCAAAAACATTAACGCCCACACGTGTGGGCGTCTGACAACTCGCCCACACGCATGAATTCTCGTCCAACCAATTCTGCACGAATCTTGGCGCGTTCTAACAGTTTTTGTGTGCCACGTAGGACTAAGCTGGTGTGTGGGCATTCATTCAGTCGCTCACACGTCTTTTTTCACCACACGGAGGGCTGGTGTGTGGGCGTTTAGCAATTCGCCCACACACCAGTTTTCACGCACGCAGAGGGGGCTGGTGTGTGGGCGTTTATCACTTCGCCCACACGCCCGTCTCTTCGCCCACACCAAAAGCTAGCAGTGGCCATGTGTTTCTGCAGGGTACATGGCAACTGCCCTAGCTTTGCTTGTAAGCAGATGGCAACTCTCTTTTACTCGAGTTGCCATGTGTTTTTGCATGGTACATGACAACTGCCCTAGCGTGCACGTAAGCAGATGGCAACTCTTTCTCTTTACATGACAACTGCCCTAGCGTGCTTGTGAGCACATGGCAACTCTCTCTTTTACCCGAACATGTTTTTTTGCCATGCCTTTTTGTAGTGCTACATGACAACTGCCTAGTGTTAGTGGGTGGCAACTCCTAAAGTTTTGAAATCACGGCAACTGCAGTAGACCATACCATACATAGCAACTGCAGTTGAGCAACCATGGCAACTGTAGTTGTCCGACATGGCAACCGAAGTTTAGCGACATGGCAACTACAGTTAAACGAACATGGACGAGGGTCTGGACCATGGCAACTGCGGGACGCGCGGTGACTGTCACGCGGGGCGTGCGGAACCACGAGGTACGAGGCCTGACGTACGGGGCCTGTGGGCGTTATCTATTTCGCCTACACGCACGCGTGTGAGAGGGATCAGGAGGGAAAAAAAAGGTGTATGGGCATTACTTGTTTTGCCCACACGTAGGTGTGTGGGCTGTTCCTCTTATACACCACATAAAATGTGTGGGCAGATCCCCTAACGCCCACACGTGTGGCACTTATCGGCGTCTTCTTTTAGGGAATTTTGTAATTTTTAGTTACTGTGAACATATTCGACCCTGAGAGCAGACTTGCTCCACAGCTGCCAGAATGGGGCCACTGGTCTTCAGCACTCTCTCTCTTTTTCGTTTCTGTTTTCCCTTTTCTTTGTTTTTTGCTATTTCTTTAATTTTTGTTATATTCCAAAATATTCTAAATATATTTATTATAAAAACTACTCCCTCTGTGTAGTATCAAAAACCATCTTTATGTGACGGAAGGAGTACTTTACATCCAGAATTGAAAAATGGTTACCGTGCATTTGAAAAATGTTAAATGTGTATGTAAACATGTTTCTAGTGTATACCAAAATTGTACAATGTGGTCCACTTTGCATGAAAAAAATGTACAATCTGTACGATAAAAGGTACACATTGAAACATTGTTTTTGTTAAATTAGCCCGAAAAGCCCAACCAATTACTCCAAAAAGAGCACCCCACAAAGAAGAAAATTTACAACAAGAACCCTAGGGAGCCACACGGCCAATCTTGCCGGAATGAGTCGCTGGCGCCGCCCCCATAGTAGCTCCGCATATTCGTCGGCAATCCTCCATGACAGACGGGAAGTCAACGATCTTAGGCCCAAAGGACTAGCACCCAGACCAACGTGTCGTCACTGGCCAAGCCTCGATCATATCTGAACGCTTGAAACTTCTGTACACGCAGCACACCAGCCGACGCCAACCGTCGTAGACCGCCGCGCCACCCCAAGAACCTCCATAGCAAGGCAAGAGCCCACTTCGCTGCGACGAAGAAGAACACATGGGACAAGAACTCACCAAGCAGGTTGCTGCCTCTGTCGCACCAACCATGCCCCGAGCACCAAGACTCACCAGATCGACAAATCCGAGAACATACAACTCCAGCCACTCTGCACAAAGCTTCGTTAGGATGGGGATCGAGCGTTACACTTATTTTGAACGGCATCCTTCGTCCCCAACTCTACGCGGGCCCCTAGATCTGGGGTTCCCTCGCTCTCTCGCCACCGGAGCAGCAGACGGAGAGGGAGGGAACCACCGGTCTGGTCGGCGGCATAGACATAAAAAAATATATATGAAAAAATGTCAATCATGTATTTAAAAATGGTAAAGGTGTATTAAAATGATCCTCTTCTATACAATTGTTTTTACAATGTGTATGAAAAAATTAAGCATAAAAACATGTATATGAAAAAATATCAATAATGTATTTACAAATGTTAAGCTTGTACAAAAAATATTTGTTTCAAAAAGTTAATCACACATTCAAAAAATATTAAACATCTATAAAAAAATGTTCCTGATGAATACAAAATGTATAATGTGTATGAAAAAAAGTAGACATCAATAAATGTATGTTTTAAGAAATGTTAATAATGCACTTAAAAAATGTTAAAGCTATACACAAAAAAATGTTCTAATGCATACACTAAATGTAGAATATGTGTGCAAAAAAGTAGACATCGCAAAATATAGTACTCCCTCCGTTCCAAAATAGATGACTCAACTTTGTACTAACTTTAGTACAAAGTTGAGTCATCTATTTTGAAATAAAGGGAGTATGTTTTAGATAATAACAATCATGTATTAAAAATATTTAGCATATACATTTGTTTCCCAAATGTATGCGAGAATGTTTCATATATTTGAATAACTGTTAAACATGTACACAAAAATATTCCAATTCTTTGTGAAAAGAGAAAAAAAAACTGTCGAAACCAAAAAAGAAACAAAGTAAAATGAAGAACTCAATGAAAACCAAAAAAGGAGGATACCAAAGAAAAAGAAAAAAGAAAGCTGAAAAAAACATTGCAAAAGAATGGAAAATAGTGAAAGCAAGAAGGGAACGAAGAAAAACAAGAAAATAGCGAAACCAAGAAAACCAAGAAAGAAAGAAAGAAGCCGAAATAAAAAAAAATAAGGAAGAGAAGAAAATAACAGTGAAAACCAAGAAAGAACAAAAAACAAAAGACAAAGGAAGTAAAAACCAAAAGAATCTGTGAAAACCGATAAAGAAACAAAGAAAACAGGTAAAAACAGAAAAAAAATCAAAGAAAGCAATAAATAAATCCATAGAGAACAGAAAAAGAAAGATAAAAAACAGAAGCGAACGAAGACAGCAAACGGGAGTGAGCGGAGAAATGACAAATAATGGGCGCCCGTTACTGTAACACACAGAAAAAACTTCAGGCGAGAGGATCATGCGCGTCCCTATATCTCGCATTAATCGATACCAATCGAGACCAGAGGGAATTTTTGCGTCGAGGGCTACATGTCGGGCTGGCCCACTGAAAACCGAAAAAAGAGGAAACCAAAGAAAAAGAAAAAAGAAGCTGAAAAAAAAACACTGCAAAAGAATGGAAAATCGTGAAAGCAAGAAGGAAACAAAGAAAAACAAGAAAACAGCGAAACCAAGAAAACCAAGAAAGAAAGAAAGAAGCCCAAATAAAAATAAATAAAATAAGGGTGAAAAGAAAAAATCAGTGAAAACCAAGAAAGAACAAAAACCAAAAGACGAAGGAAGTAAAATACCAAAAGAATCTGTGAAAACCGATAAAGAAATGAAGAAAACAAGTAAAAACAGAAAAACAGGAAAAAAAATGAAAGAAAGCAATAAATAAAACCATAGAAAACAGAAAAAGAAAGATAAAAAACAGAAGCGAACGAAGCCAGCAAATGCGAGTGAGCGAAGAAATAACAAATAATGGGCGCCCGTTACTGTAACACACAGGAAAAGCTTTAGGCGAGAGGATCACAGCGAAGGATCGACTAGTTGATTATCAGCGCTGCTAGCCACTGCAACAGAATGGAGTTGTTGTACACTATGAAGAGCGCGACCTACTAGAAGGAAAATGAGCTGGGGTTTACCATGTTTACTTT
Source organism: Triticum aestivum (assembly GCF_018294505.1). NCBI lineage: Eukaryota > Viridiplantae > Streptophyta > Magnoliopsida > Poales > Poaceae > Triticum > Triticum aestivum. The sequence continues at coordinate 435,842,254 of NC_057802.1, forward strand.
CTTTTCCTGTTTTTACTTTATTTTTATTTTATTTTATTTTCTGTTTTTATTAATTTTTCTTAATATTTACTCGTGTATTTCAACATTTTTTCTGTGTTTTTTCTTTTTACTCCGTTTTCACATGCTTTTTCTGAAAATAATATCGGTTAACAAACACATAAAATGTTGAATAAGTATTAAAATGTTGGACGACTATTGGAAAAATGTGTAATAAATATTAAAAAATGTTGAACAAGTATTTGAAATAATGTTGAAAAAGTATTTGAAAATGTTGAATAAGTATTAGAAATGTTGAACAAGTATTTGAAAAATGTTGAATAAGTACTAAAAATTGTCGAACGAGTATTTTAAAAATGTTGAACAAGTATTTGACAATGTTGAATAAGTGTTAAAATGTTGAGCAACTATTTAAAAATTGTTCAACATGTATTTGAAAACTGTTGAACAAGTATACAAAAATGTTGAATAAGCATTCGGACAATGTTGAACATGTATTTGAAAAATGTTGAACAAGTATAAAAAATGTTGAATAAGCATTCGGACAATGTTGAACATGTATTTGAAAAATGTTGAACAAGTATACAAAAATGTTAAATAAGCATTCGGACAATGTTGAACATGTATACAAAAAATGTTGATCATGTATTTGAAAAATGTTGAACAAGTATTTGAATAAATGTTGAACTTATATATAAGAATGTTGAACATGTGTTTGAAAAATGTTGAACACATATTTGAAAAATGTTGAACAAGCCTTTGAAAACATGTTGATCATGTATATGAGAATGTAGAATGAAAAACAAAAGGAAACAAAAGAAAAACTTAAAAATCAAAAACGTAAAACAAAATATGAAGAAGAAAAAAGGAGACCAAACAAAAAATGGAGAAGAAAAAGAAAATAAAAAACGAAGAACCAATATGCAAAAATGAATGAAAGAAAAACGGAGAAGAAGAAAGAAAAGAAACAAAATAAAAGAAAAAATAAAAAATCCCAAAGAAAATCACTTGTGTAGCTTTAAGTACGGGGCGCCCCTAGTAAGTTCCACGAAACGAATGTGGGCGTAGTGGCTAGCTTAGATGCGGTCCCGCTGGAGACCAGGCTTCGAAAAGCTTCAGCGAGCGCCACCACTTGGATCGCTTAAGGCGATAAAGCATTTCCCAGTTTCTTTTTAGAAATTTACGTGCGTGAACAGGCCGGCCCAATACAACGCGAGGTGGGGAAAAGCTTCTGCCAGCGTTGCCACTTGGATCGCTTAAGGCGATAAATAGTCGCCGCGGAGGATCATACATCCTGCTATAACTGAGACATAGCTCATGTGATATTTATTGGTCCAAATTGCTCGATTTTAAGTTGTTTTTACCGCAGGAGCTATGCCGCCCTTAATAAAGTGGAGCGTGTTTACACTAAAAAAATGTATACATTTCTTTACTCCAGCTGGCCCAGTACTCTAGCTAACTCTGTGTGAACTTTTCCTTTGTTTCTTTTTCGCGATATTGACAGCTTGCTTCAGTTTTCTTTGAGTTTTTATTTTTCCTCTTCTTTATTTTTTATTTTCCTTTTCTTTGTTTCTTCAGGTTTATTTTGGTTTTCTTTGTTTCTTTATTAGGTTTTCTTCGAGTTTTTCTTATTTTGTTGTTCCCGATATATGTTTATTTTTTCATACATATTGTAAATTTTTGTATACATCAAGATTTTTTTTACAGAAGGTTAACATTTTTTAAATTTATTAGCAAAAGAGCCCGCGCGTTGCAACGGGAGAAAAAACACAACACACACTCTTAACCGAACAACCATCACTCAAGACCACAATAGGTCCATCTCCTTTATATTAGCGACGCATCATATTTGTGTTGCCGCTTATCCTTCTTCTCACCCTCGCCGGCGGTGGCCTTAGTGTTCACACAAACCAAAACGTGTTAGAATGTAGTTAATCCTAAGACGTCTCTCTCTCCCTCTCTCCTCCCTCTCCCTCTCTCTCGCTTTCTCTCACACTCGCGATGAGAAATCTGTTGTTTTCCCCTGCGACGTATTCAGAGGTATGCGTGTGTAGTTCTCGATGTTTTCTTTTCCCTATATGATTATAGTGGATGTTTATTTGCAATCCGGATCGCCGTCTGTATGAAAGAAAAATGGATTGTGCGCTATAGTTATAAGTTTGCTTCTAAAACAATATTTAAAAAATATTTAACAGGTAAAATTAACATCATATACAGATTTCACACATTTTTCTAATCAAATTTCATATATAACATATTAAAATCGGAGTTACGGTTTAAAAGATACGTATAATTTAGAAAACCATCTGTTTAAATTAAATATCTTCTAAAATAATATTTATAAATACTTAACAGGTTAAAATAATCTTACATTCATATTCTACATATTTTTCTAATCAGATTTCATATATAACATGTTTAAATCAGAGTTACGGTTTAAAAGATATGAATGGTTTAGAAAAGCATTTGTTTGACTTAAATATGATCTGCGCATGGAATACCTAAAACGTCAGGGGGTTTTTGAAAAACTGTAAAATAACGGTTCGGTGTGACTTAAATCTGGACTACGGGTTGATTTCATGAAAACGCAGGGTTTTTTTTGCAAATTAGCACGACGGACGGGCAGAAACCCTACGTGCTTTATTATTACTAGTACAAATGCCCGTGCATTGCACCAGGCGGAAAATTAAATATAACATGCTCCATGTGTCATTATGCGACACTTTTTTAATCTGATCAAACCTTAGAAATAAGGTTACATTGAGTATTTCTTTTCGGACCATGAAACTTTTATGTACCCTAACAATGTTTGTCATGACCTATTTCAGCTCCTCATTTTCATTTCATCCTATGAAACAATAGTTGTGTATGGAATATTCTTTCAATAAACATGATCATTTTTGTACTTTGAGAAGGTGTTTTTCAGATTTTCAAGAATATTTTTTAAGATGGAATTATTTTTATGGTGACTGTCATTTTTTGGAATATTATCGCCCTGTTCGGAGTCCCTCCACTCCGCCGCTCCGCTCCGGGAGCTGGCGAAGCTGTAGTTAAAAAGGATGGAGCTGTAGTTCCTCCACTCCGCAGCTCCTCGTATTTTTAGGAGCCGGCGGGTTGCCAAACAGGCCCTATATTTCATGTCTTTTTTATTTTGCACTGTTTTTTTGGTCCATTAAGAGTGGAGGGTGTTTATTGCTAGCAGCTAGCTCAGAGTCGTCGCTGCTTCCTTCTGCGTCCTACTATACTAGTCACCGCTTATTTGGTCCTGCCTCAAATACCTATGTATGTAGCCAACAATAAGAAAGAGAGAAAAATGTGTCTCGTACCTCTCCCTACTCAGATTCCAAATAATCCCCATTCTCCAACCTAGCTGCACTGCTGAAGGCGACGGCGGCAAGCGATTGCATTCCCCATGCACGCCAGAGGGGGAGGCCTATGGGGGCGAAGGAATCTGGTCCGTGGCCACTGGTTCACGTGCTCGTCGTGGCTGTGGCCACGGACCAGATTCCTCCGCCCCCATAGGCCTCCCCCTCTGAGCCGGCATACAGCCTGAGCCGGGAGCTCGGGCAGCGGGAGAAGGCTGCGAGTTTTTGTCCACCATTCTTAAACAATTATAAAAAGTAAAAATAAATCACACGTGAAGAAAATAGATGAAGATGATGACTTCTTCTATTAGGTAGTAGCAAAATAAGAAAGCAGTATCCCAAAAAAAATAATTAAAAATAAAATAGGAAAGCAGTATATACAATGTGTGCTGAAACAACACGTTTGTTCTGAAGAGAGAAGCTACTGGAGGAGCCGAGGAAGCAAGACGACCGGACCTTAGGTCCCCATCAGTGGCGGCTCCCGCTGCTGGTGGTGGGGTGGCGGTACACGCCACAGCTCGGCGGCCCGGCGCGACGGCTCCCGCTGTAGCTTGGCTGCCCGGCCGGGCGGCTCTTGCTGCTGACGGCGCGGCGGACCGGTGTCTCCCGGGGCTCCCGCTGCAACTCGGAGCTGCCGATGGCACCCTCGTTGCTCCAGCTAGTAAAACCTACCTGTAAAAAAATATCCCACAAAAATCATGAAGTGATGTCACAAAAAGGTTGTTCGGTTCAAATGGCATGACAAATTAATCTGAGTTTACATCAAGCAAAATAATAATTCTTCCGAGTCAATATCTTAGAAATCGACAAAATTCAACACCTCTCAGAATTTAAAATAGCAACTCAATGCACTAAATATAGAGCTTGTTCCTCTTTGGAGTCCACAATTGTCAGCGTACTTCCTTGGTGATGGCGACCCTTCCTTTGTGCCGCTCACAATTGTCGGGGTACCATTCCTATAAGTCTTGAGATTCCTCCACTGGAATGTTTGAACGTTAATTATTTGTAAGGAGGTTAAATTACAATCTATGTGACATTCATATTAGCCTCCTAGCCATGTCAACAAAAGGAATAAGTGGATACAAACAGCCTAAGGATAAGCTATGCATGGATGCTATAAATTACATGGATGATCAAATGGTGAAAGCAATTGTAGAGAAGCAATATAGGAACATGTGTCCATCTTCTCCTAGGATGTTAGATAAACTTTTGTGATGTCATTCCCTTGGCCACTAAGTGATATAAGTATCGTCCCTCACACCCCACATGCTGACCGTCAACAAATGAATCATTCCCAAACACATTATTGTTATCTAGATGTACATTATAAGCACATTGCCTTTCGGTAAGATCTGAGGAGATGTGAAAACAGATCATTTTATTGCTCTTTCAGCTTGATTGTATAAAAACGTGGAAAATAGTAATGACTTTTTCATTGGCGTTTTGCAGCAATAAAATGGTAGTGGTAGTGTAGAACAGAGACATACAGAGTATATCATGTTTTATTTTCTAAACTTAAAAGGATAATTTATAATGAAGAATAGAAATTCATACAAATGCCTCAATTTTTCAGAACTTCCTCAGAATGAGAACAGAAGGACGCTTTATTTTTCTTGCATTTGCCGTAGAAAAATTCTTAAATATAGAGCTAAAGCTAGAATTTTGACTTCTAAAATCTGAAGATGACACAAGTGACTGAGTACACATGACACACTGAACGATTAGATCATCCATCATGTACTCAACGCATAGCGAGACAACGAAAAAGAACACTTGCAACGCATGACATCTATGTCATGATGGATGAGAGATGCGTTTATAAAAATATAAGTATTTCTGATAATGTACTGTCACAGGATATGTAGCATGCCATATTTTCTGGGCTGTTTGTCGATTCACAGCCTGCACACATATATGCAGATTGATTTATGTAACAAAAAATTTAGACAGAGAAATACCATACAAACAGTAACAAAATCACATTAGAAATAAACAGAGTATATAATTTCAGAAGAAAAAATTGTTTGCAATAGCTTTTTCAAATTAAATTAGCAAAAAAAAAGATACAGTGATCAGTTGATTGTACGTGTGTTAACTGAATGCCATCTTGCAATAGTGACTTCCTGTAACTCTCACTTGCAAAACTCTACATGTTGTAACCATACTACACTATAGTTATGTATTGATTTTAGCAAATAAAGCTATTCTATTACATCGGATGAATCTCCATAATAAAATTTACCATAACCAGATTCTCCATGAATAATTCAGTTCACTTGTCAAGAGAAAGTAAAAAAACTAAATATGTATAGTATGATTGGAAGATAATCAGAAAAGGGAGCATTAAATATCCCAGGACCAAACTTGCAAGATTTTCAGCTTGAAAGTAAACATTCCACTTTCAATACCAACTAAAGTACTCCTGATTCCCTATTCAGTTTAGGTTAGCCATCAGAGCAACCCAAACTGGTGGAGATACAGCAAACCAGAACATAGCCTCTTAAATTATTTGTTATAAGGTTGTGATTCCATGATGTTATATAGTGTGTGATATAAAAGGCTTCTTCATCATTCTCTGAACCCTTGGAAGCCTAATCGTGGCACTGAAAAATTGTTTAGAACTAACAATAACTGTTACCAAAGGAAAAACGACCTAGAAGTCCATACAATTCCTGTTTATTGGTTTACTCTGAATCAGAGAAGCAGCAACAGATTGAGGTTCAGAGAGGAAGCGGAGCAGCAACAGTTTGGGTTCAGAGAAGATTAGGAACAACAGTTCGTTGGAGAAGGAGAGGTACAGAGTGCAGCATCAGAGAGCAGAAGCAGCAGGTTAGGGGCGGCAGCAAAGGATCAGAAGCAGAGATGTGTTCGAGGGAGAAGAAGAGCAGCAGCCAGCGGGCGAGGAGATTCGGTGAAGAACTTGGGGGACACACGACAGCAGAGGTCTTGGAGATGAGCTGCGGTGGCCTTCGCCAAGAACCAGAGACCAGCGCCCCTTCGTCTGGTGGTTTTAGCTTTTCTTCCTGACCACCCTCACCGATGTTTTCAGTGTTCACCTAATCCTAATGTGTTCAATCACAATGCGATGAATTGAGCCACTGCACAACATGCCTTTGAGGGGCAGACGGGTTGAGGAACTTGGTCATGAGAGTCAGTTCAGGACATATGACATCAATAAGGGTTAGCCAGTTCAAGGAACTGGGCCGCGGGAAATATGGGGATGCTACACAAACTTGAAGTGCTATAGAATGCAAATATTTTACCATTTCAGAGTGCACATATGCGTTGCAGATGTTTTAAGAAGGATGAGTTTCACATCTGAATAATGTAGATACAGATTAGTAACATGATCAAGAAGGTACCTCACTGCAGCAAAGATGGTCAACATCTCTTTCATCAGTCGAGTCGTTGCTTGCTAGATTTGTTCTTAAGAAGCCAAATGATAACAAATAAAATACTTGCAACTAAATTAGAGATTTAAAAGGACAGAAGAATGAACATAAGAAGTAGTATAGTTCAGAAACAATTAAGTGTGTGCTTCCTGTATTAAGTTTGATCCTATGATGATCCATATCACATTGTACACTGCACGAGGGAATCGGTGGTTTATACAAACCACTTAATTGTTCAGAGCAGTAGGTATTCTAACCACATCTCTAATATGTTAGAACCCACAACTAAATCTAGGGTGCTGCTCATAAGGATAATTTCTGTAGTTGCACAGAGAGTGAAGGAGGTCCTTTGGTTGTAGTATGTGTGAATCTTTCTTTTCTGAGATCATGTGTATCCAAATAATTTCCAACTCCCAAACATTTGCTCGGTGACGGACTAAACAAAAAAATGTTTGCAGTTATAAGATATAAATGTTTGTCACATTATTCACGTAAAAAGCTACTTTGCAAGCCTATCTTCTTCATATTCAGAGAGTAGATAAATGAAACATTGGAGTTGACGGATATCTAGAAACATACTCCCTCTGTAACATGATAAGCGAGAACATAATACATCATCCAAGAAACGTTTTATATTTGTTTACAGAGGGAGTACATGATAAGCGAGAACATAATACATCATCCAAGAAACTGAATACTTGAGCACTCCCAACTGATGTTTCCTTTGAGGATGTGTGTGATATTCTGGTCCCAACTTGCATTGTTGTTTTTTTGTGTTGAAATATGAAAGCTCTACCGAAAGCACAACAGGCCAAGCAGATGGCGGTAATAGTATTACCCATTTAAAATTATCCTCCTATAACTGAAATATTTATCTTAGACCTATCCAGCAAACTATGTGTCATGTGTCTTTCATAAAAAATTTCCAAAGAAACATTGCAGATCAAGCAAGATAATTTATATAATCTCACATAAAGGAAAGCATCCATCCTTTCATTTGGTCGGCCACCTTTATTTCAGGAAGTATAACCAGGAAATTGATCGTAGTTGTCAGATGCTCATAATTCAATTCATTTTTATCTGCAAGGCTGTATAAAAGGCTTTTTTCGCGGGGTTGTATAAAAGGCTCTTGATTAGGCTAGTAGCAGAACTTACTAATGTGTGTGCCCGTCGATCGGCTTGTATGTATCAGTAGATGTGCATACATGCAGGACTATGACTTTGCATATCTATGTGGCATCACAGAATGAACTCATTATCCATCATGCTAGACATTTTGTCAAGAGCCAATGTAATTAAGACGTGCTAGGAGCAAACCTGGAGCTTGAGTCCATCAGCAGGGCGGCCCTGTTTAAGATTCAGGTCAGTAAATCCCCAAGCTCGTTTTTATAACCTTCTGCCTCTTCCTTCGTTGTTGAATCAACCGATCAATGGACTTGGTCTGTCTAGTCTGTCGATCCATGCTCCCAGTGGCTATCACTTCCTCAAATAATCGGGCTTCCACAACATCCTGCACCATGGCATGCGCCTCCGCCCTCGCATCCACCTTACCCTCTTGTTCCCGGTCAACATGTTCAGGCAGTAAAGCATCAACCATGACCTCCTCAACGGCCTCGCCCATGTCGCTGTCATCAACGATCTCGACGACGCGCTCCACCGGCACCTTCGACGTGCCCCCCCTTCTTCTCCTCCTCGGCCCAGCATGAAGGCCTGCATCGACGAAGCTCCGGATCAAGGTTTTCTCTCTGATAAATCAAGCAGTCCTAATCTCTCTGAAAAATCCTCAATTTACATGTTCTCCTTCCTCCCCAGCCATGGCCAAGACTATACTCCTCCTCCTTTCATTGAAGGGACCTTCTCAGCCATGTCATTTATCTACAATCAGAAAAATCAAGGTAAATAATACAGATTTATTTTCTTCAAGAGATAGTATAACATGGGACAATCAGATGGACAGAAAGATGCAGTACTCACAGCAAAGATAAAGCTCATGAACATTGGCTTGGACAAGCACACAAACACCTTGTGTGCAAAAAATAACAGAGAACATCCACAAGCTATGACCAGCTAAATCTATCCTTGTTGATGAGAAGCATCAGTTGAGGTGGAGGGCAGTGCAGAGGGGACGGTGAGGTCGCCGGCGAGTGCAACAACGATCGGCTGGTGGTGGGCCTTGTCCTCGATGCGCTGGAGGGGCGTCTCCCTCGAGCACAGGACGAGGAGGTAGGGGACGAGCTACAGGAACTCCATGGTGGAGGTCATGGCGGGTTCGGCGGCGCCGGTCGCCGGACGACGCGCGAGGGAGGCCATGTCACACCCTACTATCAGATCAGGGGGATTTGGGAGATGAACACCAACTAGGGTTTCGATCTGATCTGTATTGACTCGAATATGCTAGGTATATTCCTCACAGAGGGAGGTTTAATGTATATAATATTTTGGATTGATCTTAACTGAAATGAATCCTTACAAACACGCTGCGCTGGCTTATATATAGCCTTTTCAGAAACGGAACAGTAACGGTGACAAATGAAACGGTACAGTAACGGTGAGCAAATGCGAGCCGTTAGATCTTCATAGCTTGAGCTGCTTTTGACCGTACGATAACTGAACCCACTTGTGCTGAATCTTCTTAGGTCCTGACAATGCCCCCTCGAAAAAACGAACTTGTCCTCAAGGAGTAATCTTGTTTTGGCGCCAGCCTTCTACTGTTTGCTTGAAGAAATGAGGGAAGGTATGCTTGATGAAGTCTGCATCTTCCCAAGAAGAGTCGTCAGGAGGGAGATTTTCCCATTGAACAAGCCATTGGATCACTGGAAGATTGTTCCTAGGTATCAGACGCGTCTGTAACACCAACACCGGCTCTTGCTTGATGTGTCCATCCTTTGTGACCAATGGAAGATTTTCGCAGGGGACCACGGTCGGACCAATGTGTCGTTTAAGCTCACTAACATGAAAGACCGGATGTATCTTTGTCCCCTCAGGAAGAAGCAAGTGGTAAGCCACATTTCCCACTTTGTGCAGGATTTTGAACGGACCATAAAACTTACTCTGAAGCTTAATATGGAAAGAGTTTATATTTTAACTCTTCCACATTGCCAATATAGATTTTCCCTTTATGTCTGACCAGTCCATTGTGGAGTGAGTCATGTTTCACTTTCAGTTGAGGTGCTAACAGGAGTTTTTCCAAAAGTTCCTTGGTTTTGTTGTCTTGAAGATAGGATTTTCCACCTCACTAGTCAATTGAGGAGTAACCAGAGATATTGCATTGATTTGATATTTCCTGGACAGAGCATCAGCTACAATATTCTCCTTTCCTTTTTATATTTCAATGTGAAATCAAACTCAAGCAATTTGAGCATCAGTTTGTGTTGAATGCCAGTAGAGAGTTTCTGGTCAGTCATAAACTTCAGACTCTGATGGTCTGTTCTGATCACTAATTTGTGCCCCACAAAATAGTGTCTCCATCTTTTCAAAGCTTCCACTATAGCCAAAGCTTCCTTTTCATATGTGGAAAGGGCAGCATTTCTAGGGTAGAGGTTTGAGCTATAGTAAGCAATGGCTTTTCCATTTTGCATAATCACTGCTCCTAATCCAGTACCAGAGGCATCAGTTTCCAGTGTGAAAGGAATGGAGAAATCTGGCAGAGCAAGGACTGGTGCAGTGATTAGGGCTTGTTTGAGAGTTTGGAATGCTTGATCTTGGAGATATGTCCAATGGAAATTGTCCTTCTTGAGTAGATCATGTAATGGTCTAGCAATAGGACCAAAATCCTTGACAAATCTTCTGTAATAACCACACAATCCTAGAAATCCCCTCAATTGAGTGACAGTAGTAGGAGTGGGCCAATCAGCTACAGCTTCAATCTTTGCTGGGTCAGTAGCAACTCCATCAACAGATATGATGTGCCCCAAATACTCCACCTGTTGGACAGCAAACAGACACTTGGACATCTTCACAAATAACTGCTCCTTTTTGAGGATATCCAAGATGATTTCCACGTGCTTCACATGTTCTTCCAAAGTAGCACTAAAAATGAGGATATCATCAAAGAAAACTAGGAAAAAAACTCTGAGATAAGGAGCTAGAATTTTGTTCATGAGAGCTTGAAAAGTTCCAGGTGCATTGGCCAGTCCAAAAGGCATCACTAAATATTCAAAATGCCCAAAATGAGTAATAAAAGCAGTTTTGTGAATGCCCTTTTCACTCATCCTAATTTGGTGGTATCCAGATCTGAGGTCCAATTTAGTGAAGAATTTTGCTCCATGTAATTCATCCAATAAATCCTCAATTACTGGAATTGGAAACTTGTTCTTCACTGTCAGGGCATTTAATTTTCTGAAATCCTGACACAACCTCCAGGTGTTGTCCTTTTTTGCAACTAAAATGGCAGGAGCAGCATAAGGACTTTGGCTCTCTCTAATAACTCTATTAATCAGGAGTTTTTGTATTTGGTTTTCCATCTCATGTCTTTGCTTATGAGGTATTCTGTAGGGCCTGGAAGCAGGTGGTACTGACCCTGGTTGCAAAGGAATTTCATGATCACAAGATCTAACAGGTGGGAGGCCCTTAGGTTCTGCAAATACCTCGGGATATTTTTGCAACAGTTCACTTATGGACAGGGGAATGTGAGTACTTGCTAAAAACTTGTAGTTACTGCAATCAGACTGTTTCTGGGTGGAAATGGCAGTTGTAGGTTTAGCTATAGTGCTCATTTCTGCTGTTTTTGCCCCCTTTTGTTCAGCTGGTATTTCAACTACAACACTGTTTCCAGTAACTGTAGGGACAGTACTAGCTTGTTTTGCTACTGTAACTGTTGCTATATTACTGGACTTCTTGGGCTTTTCCAGCGTTGTGTTGATTAAGTAGAGAGCAAAACCTGTTGCCCCTTTTTGCAGAATTTTGCACATTTCTTCTCCATCCACTTCTATGGCATTAGCAATAGTGTCACATGTTGGTAAGGTAACAGGGTACTTCCTATCCTTGTATACAGTGATTGATCTTTGTACATGATCAAAAGAGGTGGGACTATTCTTAGCAAGCCAGTCACAACCTAGTACCACATCATGCCCTGACAGCTCCAATATTCTGAAAGTTTGCAGAAACTGGTGTTTGTTTGCAGTGAAGTATGTGTCAGGAATATAAGCTCCAGACCACAACTTGCCCCAACCAGCTACAGATACAGATCTGCTTTTGTCCTTGAGGATGGTGCAAGATGTTTTTAGTGCAAATTGCAAGTTCATGAAGGTGGAATTACTGCCAGAGTCTATCAAAGCAACTGCTTGTTTTCCTCCTATTTGGATCAGTATAGATATGGTGTTTACACTATCTGGATCCATTGTTTTTGCAGAAATTTTCATGCATTTTTCTTGCTTTTCAGTGGTTTCTTCTGTTTCCTCTTCTGAACCAATGTCACTACCCTCTGGTTGTTCAATTGGTTCTTCTCCCGTGAGCATGTTTATCACTGGTGCTTGCTTGCACTTATGGCCATGAAACCAAACATCTCCACATCTCCAACATTATCCTGGTTCTCTTGGTCTTTGAGTGTTAGCTGGTAACTTCTGATCAGACAACTTTGTTTCTACAGTGGTAGTTTTAAAAACATTGTAGTTGTTTTTCTGATAGCCACTGTTGGAAGTAAAAGAGGCCTTCTTAGGAGGAAGTGATTGCTCCATGTCCACTGCCAACCAATAGGCTTCAGTAAGTGTTGGAGGTCTCAGGGGTCTGAGTTGGAATTTGATATGAGATCTCATTCCATTTACATAACACTTGATGAACCATTGTTCTGACAGAGATGTGTTTTCTTCCTGCATTTCTGCCATCAGCACTTCAAATTGGTCAGTATATTCTGCAATGGTTAAGTTGCCCTGTTTAAAAGCATTAAACCTGTCAGCCAGATCATAAGAACTGGTGGGAGAAAATCTCTTCAGTATTTCTTCACAGAACTGTGGCCAAGTTGGATGTTTTTGAAGCAGTCCAGATCTTTTTAACCAAACATCAGCTCTGTCCACAAAATAGAGTTGGGCCAATGAAACCTTATAGTCATTAGGAGTCCCTGACATTTGAAAATATTTCTCACACTGCCTAATCCATCCACGAGGGTTTTCCCCATCAAACCTAGGGAAATCCATCCTAGGACCTTTTGTAATGTTCTTGAGAAACTGGGTTCTCATTTCTTTTTCATAATTCCTGGAGTATTCATCCCAAATAACATTGACTTCAGGTGGATTTGACAGAGGAAAAGCTGAAGTGCGAGCAGTTTTCATGAGGGCAGTAGGACTGACTTGTTCAGATTGTATTTCTTGAGTGTTGCCCCTTTGGAATCCTGGAGGTGCTGATTCTGTCCCATTTGAATAGGAGGTAATCTGTTTGCATTTATCTGAGTGTATTGTCTAGTTATCTCCTGTTCCAATAACAGTCTCTTTCTCAGTTCTTCTGTTAAGGGTCTTGTTGCTGTCTGATCTGGTACCTCCTTCTGCTGGTCACTGTTCGTCTGAATTCCATTTGCTTGTTCCACTCGAGGAGCAATTTTCTCTGTTTCTCTACCAGTTGTTGGGTTAGAGCTTGAGGCTCCTGAAGTACTGAGTGTCTTCAACACATCAGTGATGGTAGAAAGCTGCTCGCGAAGTGAAAACACTGCTTTCTGCACTGTTGTCATCACTGTAGTCATCTCATCCTGCTTGGAATTTGTGCCCTGTACTTCTTTCCGCAACAAATCCACTTCGCCACGGAGATCTGATGTTTCTTCACGATTTGCGAGCAAATCTTCCTTGAGTTGCATGATTTCGGCCAGATCTGCCTCATCGATGCTTGGCTTCGAACGTCCCATGTTCAAATCACGCGAAGAAGAATTTTACCACCGCAAATTACGACAACCCGATCCACGCAACCGAACCAGCCGCCTCCCACAAGATCGCCTCCAAAATAGCACCACTCGTGCACGTACCTGGGATTTTACCATTGAGACAGGATGTCCCAGTAACCAGCACTGTCGTCCGAGCTGCCGTCGAATTTCACCGCCGCCTGCGCCACCGGTAACCGCCGCCGCCGAATCAGGGTGGGAAAGGGAGGGAGAAAAAAAATCACCTACACCGATCGATCTCGCCGCCGAGGAAATGCCTTGCTCATGATACCAATTTTCACACCCTACTATCAGATCAGGGGGATTTGGGAGATGAACACGAACTAGGGTTTCGATCTGATCTATATTGACTCGAATATGCTAGGTATATTCCTCACAGAGGGAGGTTTAATGTATACAATATTTTGGATTAATCTTAACTGGAATGAATCCTTACAAACGCACTGCGCTGGCTTATATATAGCCTTCTCAGAAACGGAACAGTAACGGCGACAAATGAAACGGTACAGTAACGGTGAGCGAATGCGAGCCGTTAGATCTTCATGACTTGAGCTGCTTTCGACCGTACGATAACTGAACCCACTTGTGCTGAATCTTCTTAGGTCCTGACAGGCCAGGGAGGAGGCGCACAGGAGGAGGAGCTCGGGGTCGGGCGCTGGTAGTGGCGGCGGCACTCGGGCCTGGGCGGGCCAGATCTGGGCTCGAAACGTTTTTTTCTCACTTTAAAAAGGACCGCGGGTTGAATATCAAAAACCACAGGTGAAAGAACATGCGGTGCCCCCATGTTTGGTTTTGGTAATTGATGACAATCTCTATGGACTAATGGTTGCCTTGAGTTATATTTGAAGGATTTGTCCATAGGCATTTCTTGAAGTCCATGTGTTGGTTTCAAGGAGTTTATGTGGTGACCAAGGTGTTATTAAGGAATTATCCAAAGATTGGTCATGTGAGAGTAGAACTTATTGCAAGCATGTCTTCAAGAAGAAGATTGTGTGATCATTCATGTTTACCTTCAAGACATCATCCAAATGAAGAGAGTTGGAAAGAGTCAAGGTTGATCAAGACTAAGTCAAGAGTGAATCAAGTTGATCAACACACAAAGCGCACAAGATGTACCGAGAGGGATCAAGCGATCCCATGGTGTGGTAAGCATTGTCGATTACGCTTTGTGTACTAATCCATGATCTTCGTGAGAGTTCTTTGTGGGGTTAGGTTGCGGTGTGCAAGTTCAAGTGAAGCATCATGAAGAGATCAAATGCTTGAAGCTTGCCGTCCATTGTGGCGACAATGGACTTGTGAAGATGTTGCGGTGTGCAAGTTCAAGTGAAGCATCATGAAGAGATCAAATGCTTGAAGCTTGCCGTCCATTGTGGCGACAATGGACTTGTGAAGATGTTGCGGTGCGCAAGTTCAAGTGAAGCATCATGACGAGATCAAATGCTTGAAGCTTGCCATCCATTGTGGTGACAATGGACTGGTGAAGATGTGCGGAAGACTGGCTCACCCATAGTGGAGTATGGGGGAGCAATCAACTAGTCTTCATCGAGCCAACACAACCAAGAAAGGTGGTCCAACTTGAGGGAGTCAAGATCGTCATCATCTAGCTCAAGTGGACCATGTGCAAGGCAAAGGTTTGCTCTTGATAGGTTTTCTATTTTACCGGTCTCATGATGGTAGTTGGGAGACCGGGTTATAGGATCGATTGCTGTACTATCAAGGGGGGCTCTCGATGAGTAGCTTGATCGTATCGTTCATAGAGAGCTCAAACCATTGCATCCTTGCATCATCTTTGTTGGTTCTTGTTTGGTTCTTCTCTTTGTGAGTTTTGGAGCTTATGGTCATCTTGATGACAAGCTCGAGTTCATCGAAAACGGAGTTCACTCGCATCTTCTATGATGTTTTCGATGTTGGAGGTTATGCCGGTTCTTCTCGGTTGGAGGTTTCACTCCTCTATTTTTTGGCATACCTCCCCTGCCTTCGCTGTTTTGATGCTACTCGTCTTTCTCAATCCAACAAGCTTGAGTTTGCTCAATTCGGAGCTCATATGCAGAAGTTATGGCAGTTTTGGTTACCTAGCGGTAGTACCGCGGCCAGAGCGGCAGTACCGCTTATCACCCCAAGCGGTAGTACCGCTGTCCAAAGCGGTAGTACCGCCTATGGCCATAAGCGGTAGTACGGCTACGGTTCCGCGCTGGTACCGCCTCGATTTTGGGTCTTGCATTTTTCGTGTCGAGTTTTGCAGTAGTTGCACGGCAGTTCCACCTATAAGCGGTAGTACCACCTATAAGCGGTAGTACCGCTCCGGTCGGGCGGTAGTACCGCTACTGTTTTTTGGTCCCGTGTTCTGCTCCTCCAGCGGTAGTACCGCTGGGGTGCGCGGTAGTACCGCTTATAAGCGGTACTACCGCCCCAAGGTTCATGTTTGGTTGCTCCTGTTCCCTGCTTCTTCCGCCAGAGCGGTAGTACCGCTCGTGGAGCGGTAGTACCGCTCGTGTGCGGGCTGAGCACATAACGGTTGGATTTTTCCCCTTCTATAAAAGGGGGTCTTCTTCCCCATTGAACCTGATCTCTTGAGCTCGTGTTCTTCCCCCATTGTTGACCTTCTTCGAGCTTGCTAACTCTCAATCCCTCCATGGATTCTTGCTAGTTTTTGAGGGAAAAGAGAGAGGAGATCTAGATCCACATTTCCACCAATCACTTTCTCCTCTATGTGAGGGGAACTCCTTGGATCTAGATCTTGGAGTTCTTGGTGTTCTCCTTCTTGTTCTTCCTCTTATTTTCTTCCCTAGCATTAGTTGCTTCGGTGGGATTTGAGAGAGAAGGACTTGGGCACTCCGTGTGCCCTTGCCATTGCATTTGGTGCATCGGTTTGAGTTCTCCACGGTGATACGTGGAAGTTACAAGTTGAGAAGCTTATTACTCTTGGGTGCTTGGTGCCCTTGAGCTTGTTCCTCTTGGGTGCTTGGGCGCCCTAGACGGTTGGTGGTGTTCGGAGCTCAATCATTGTGGTGTAAAGCTCCGGGCAAGCGTCGGGGTCTCCAATTAGGTTGTGGAGATCGCCCCGAGCAATTTGACGGGTACCGGTGACCGCCCCCAAGGGTTGCCAAAGTGTACGGGTTCGGTGACCGCCCCCAAGGGTTGCCATTTGTACGGGTTCGGTGACCGCCCTCAAGGGTCCCTTAGTGGAATCACGGCATCTTGCATTGTGCGAGGGCGTGAGGAGATTACGGTGGCCCTAGTGGCTTCTTGGGGAGCATTGTGCCTCCACACCGCTCCAAACGGAGATTAGCATCCGCAAGGGTGTGAACTTCGGGATACATCGTCGTCTCCACGTGCCTCGGTTATCTCCTAACCGAACCCTTTACTTACGCACTTTACTTTGTGATAGCCATATTGTTTCTTGTCATATATCTTGCTATCACTTAGTTGATTATCTTGCTTAGCATAAGTTGTTGGTGCACATAGGTGAGCCTAGTTGTTGTAGGTTTTGTGCTTGTCAAATTAACCGCTAGGTTTATTCCGCATTTGTTCAAGCCTAAACCGTAATTATTTTAAAGCGCCTATTCACCCCCCTCTAGGCGACATCCACGATCTTTCAACAGGGACTTTTCTGCAAAATTGGTACGACGTATGACCAGAAGCAATAGCTGGTTTATTATTAATTAGGGGAAGATTAGGTAGAGATTTATGCTGTAAATATTTTACACACACTAGCAAAAGAGCCCGAGCGTTGCAACAGGAGAGAAAACATAACACACGCTCTTAACCCAACAACCATCACTCAATAGGTCCGTCTCCTTTATTTTTGCGAGGCATCATATTTGTGTTGCCGCTTATCCTCCTTCTCACCCTCGCCGACGATGGCCTCGGTGTTCACACAAAACAATAAAAAACGTGTTTGAATATAGATAATCCTAAGGCGCCTCTCTCTCTCTCTCTCTCTCTCTCTCGCGCGCGCGCGCGATGAGAAATCTGTTGTTTTCCCCTACGACATATTTCAGAGGTATGCATGTGTAGTTATCGATGTTTTCTTTTTCCTATATGATTATAGTGGGGTGTTTATTTGCAATCCGAATCGCCGCCGGTACGAAAAAAACCGGATCTTGCGCTATAAATTATAAGTTTGCTTTCAAAACAATATTTTAAAAATATTTAACAGGTAAAATTAACATCATATTTAGATTCCACACATTTTTCTAATAAAATTTCATATATAATATGTTAAAATCGAAGTTACGGTTTAAAAGATACGGATAATTTAGAAAATCATTTGTTTAATTTAAATATATTCAAAATAACATTTAAAAATACTTAACAGGTAAAAATAATCTCATATTCATATTCTACATATTTTTCTAATCAAATTTCATATATAACATGTTCAAATCGGAGTTACGGTTTAAAAGATATGGATGATTTAAAAAGTGTTTGTTTGGCTTAAATATGATCCGCGAATGAATTACCTAAAACGTCAGGGAGGGTTTCGAAAAACGTAAAATAACGGTTGGGGTGTGACTTAAATCCGGACGGCGGGTTGATTTTAAGAAAACACAGGGACTTTTGTGTAAAATATGAAAAAACGATTCGTTTTGACTTAAAACAGGACTGCGGGTTGAATTCTCTGAAATAGAGGGACTTTTTTGAAAAATGCCATGACGGACGAACAGAAATCCAATTTGCTTTATTATTAGGTAAAGATTGTATAGTTTTCATATACTACATCTAAATCATTTTTATACACATTTATTATTGTTTCAAATACATGATAACTTTTAAAAAATATATGCTTTGGTGTCTACTTTTTTTTCATACACATTGTAGTTTTTGTATACACTCAAAACATTATTTTTATACATGTTATCACTTTTCATATTGACAATAATATTTTTTCAAATAGATGTTTTAATCATTTATCCTATTTTGTGTTAAAAAAATTCATATACACGTGTAAATATTTAGTTAATGCTACGAAACCTTAAAAAAATATAATAAAGTAATTAGTTTACAACTTTTCTTGAAAATGTCACAAATATATTTTGAATCCTGCGAACATTTTTTGAATTGCGCATATATTTTTTGAATCATACATTTTTTTATTACGTGATTTGTTTTTCATTGAATAAGCTTTTTAATCTCACTTAGATTTCTCTTATATTGTGAACATTTTTTAAATTTCACAAACATTTTGTATGAATTTTATCAACATTTTTTATAAATTAAATTTAGGTTTGGAATATATTTCTTTAGTATATGTTTGGAAATATGAAGAAAAAATAAAGGAAAAAACAAATTAACCCGCTATACTACTTGGGCCAGCCATTAGTAGCGATGTTGATGCGACACGCTCCCGTTTTTACTCTTGGATCTGAGGCTCATGGTAACCAACTATAGGTGGACGGCATGTGGTCTGATTAGGCCCATATACTATTTCTGCTTTTTTCTAAATTTGTAAAAAAAGATCTTAGGAAGTGTGTAAATATAGCAAAAAGAAATGTTCTCAAAATCGTACTAGAAAAAAATTCTATTCATCACATATGGTAAAAGTTTTTTTTGTGGAATCACATATGATAAAAATTCATACAAAGTAGTCTTGTACACATCACATTTCAACATAAACATATGTCACAAACTTGACATTAACATGGGCTTTTAGGAATGAACACATTTGAAAAGTTCAAACATTCACATCAAAATCATCTACGACTTCATAAATAATTAAACACCCATTGCACATACACACATATAATCTGCATTGATTTCACACTAACAAATCAAGTGAAAACACACAAAATAAACTATACCTCCAGACCAGATGTCAAGGTTGTTACAGGGGACACAGTGGGGGAGATGGCATGGACAAACAAGGCTAGGAGGGCTTGGGGCGGCCAAAGAGGCAACGTGACTGCTGCGGAGATCAAGACAAGCACAAGGAAATGGGCGGCGAGGGAGGTCAAAGGGGAGGCGCAGAGGGTGTGGGATGGTAGTGGCGGTGCGAGTGTGCCACTCCGTTCTAGGGTTGGTGCAATGACAGAGGAGGCACGGGAAGCGGGATCAACTTCTTATCTTTGAAGAATCCTACATCTACACTTTCAAAATATTCAGTTAAAGCCTCACCATATTGTTTCGTCCTCAACAATTGTTGTGTGATGTCGATCTCATATTCAACTGACAAAGATCTCTACCTGCCGCTTCATATCAAGGGATTGACCTAGTCGACGTTGATCTCCCATCCAACAACCACCACTCATTAGTGGGTCACTATTCAAAATCCGACAACATCTCTTGTTCCATGTCTTGTTTTTCCCTTGCTTTCCTTCGTGGTAATGGCTAAAGCCTCGAATCCTTATGGGGAGCATCATCTGTATTATATGTGGGTTCAAACCATAGCCGCCTTTGCCCTGACTAGCTTATAGGCATGTCTTAAGTTGCCAAAACCCTAGCTAATTCTCCTTCCAAAGGTCATACATTCAATCTGTATTCGCTTATCTACAACTTAACTCACAGTTCAGTAACTACACACCTACCAAAAACATGTAAGATATACTCCCCAGTCCCAAAATAAGTGTCGTGGGTTTAGTTCAAAAGTAATTGTCTCGAAAGATATACTCCCACCGATCTCCGACTTTCTAGACGGAGGGAGTACCATCTCTTACGAGAGCGTGCTAAGGGCATCTCCAACGCCGACCCGTAAATCTCCGGCAACCTCCCGGACGGGGCTGTTCGGACTGTGAAAGCCATCCAACGCCGACCTGTATCGGTCTGCGGGACGGTCCGTACGCGATTTCTCCCGCAAATTGGAGACAAAAGTGGGGGAGGTTTGCGGGAGTCTGGACACCCGAAACGTAGGAATCCGACACCCCCGGCCCACCCAATCCCCCCTCCCGGTCCCATTTCCTTCCACTCCGCTCCTTCTCCCCCTTACTTTGCATCCGCATCCTCCACCTCCACCACCGCCGTTGTTCGTCTCTGGCCGCCACAAAGGCATTGCCGGACATCCGCAACCAGCACTGACATGCCCACTTGCCGTTTCGACGGAGCTTTCAGCCCTGAAGCCGTTTGTACCCAGGTACACTCCGTCCCCTGCCGATGACCTCCATGGCAGACACCACGCCCGGCAGGTGTTCGGTCAAATGTCATTGAGCTTATTTTCAAATGCTATGTCGTTTTTAGAGTACGAAGGATGGTGAGCTACTCGACCATGGAGGATGAGTTGTTGTGCGATGCGTGGCTGGTCGTATTCGCGGATTTCATAGGCAGGATCAGAGGGCCGCCCTTCTGGGGCAAGTGCATGAAAATTTTCACGCAGGAAAGCACACTGCGCCCTACGATGTGTACATCATATAACAACGCAACGTGAGGTTGTTGTCGTATCGCTGGCATGCTATCCAGGCCAGTGTCATCAAGTACTGCAATTTGGTCACTCAGCTCGAGCCAAGGTGGCCATTGCACGCGGCATGGAGGAGATGGTAAGTTTTACTTCCTCTTTCTAAACTTATTGATTAATTCATTTACTCAATGTTGGTCTACACATTATATGTAGCCCGCACGCGCCGCCGTGCTGTATCACAGGTCGATGGGACGCCCATTTACGTGCACACACTACTAGGTGAAGCTGAAGGGAAAGCATGTGTGAGAGGACATGATCCCTTTCTGAAAAATTGCTGGACATCCGAGATCTAGTCGAATCTGAGACCTTGTTATACTAGATTTAATTTGCATGCTATGTATGGATGATTTATGTTATTTTCTATCTGAATTTTGATGAACATCAGCCGGTTTACATGAATTTCATCTGGTTAGTTAAAATGTGGTTTGAAATGTATGCGGCTAACATTGGATAGCCGCATCCCGCATCCGTTTCCGCGGATTGGTCCCTCTGTTCGCGGATGGCTGCGGGAGTTTTTTACGGAGATGCCCTAACACACCGTGTGCATTGAGTGAACTAAACAAAGAAAAAACTTCGAAAACTAGATAAATTTGCGATATTAGTGCCACGAAGAATCCTATCGTGGTCAGAGGGCTGCAGGCAGGCAGTCAAAGCAGGTGTGATAGAGGATTAGTTTAAGAGCATGCAACGGAACAGAGGGAGCAACTCCCCCGCGATCCGTGCGCCAAGGTTCCATGATCCGTTGCCACTTGCAGCTTGTGTTGATCGGGCAGTTCTCAAATCTTGTGGTTCACGTCCGTGTATCTCATATTCGATACCTTATATTTATACTAAGCATGCAACGTAAATAAAAACAACGTAGATCGCCGACGGACGTTCAAAAGATCGCCAAAGTTCACATAATTCACATACACGACGGATAAGTTTAAACTAGATTACTAAAAACTTGAAATTGAAGATGGAGACAACGGACACTTCCTCGCCGGCACTTTGCCCTTCCGGTCGCCGGCGCAGCTGTAGGTCTCGGCGGCTGGTGGCGGATCGTCCGAGTCGTCGGACGAGGAGCCGTGGTCGTCGTCGTCGTCGAAGGTGTCGGAGAGGATGATGAGCCCTTTCAACTGCCGGACCTCCCCGTCCTGTTACCGCTTGAGCTTCACGAGCCGAGCTGCCTTGTGCTCGGACTGCTCAATGGCAATCCGCAGCGCCTTGACGTTCTTCCGGCGGAGCCGTTGCGCGTCCGTCTCCGCGGTTGTAAGCGACTGGCGGTAGACCCATTCGAGAAGCCGCGCGTCCTCCTCGGGCTCCGCCTGCATC
Organism: Triticum aestivum; assembly: GCF_018294505.1. NCBI lineage: Eukaryota > Viridiplantae > Streptophyta > Magnoliopsida > Poales > Poaceae > Triticum > Triticum aestivum. The sequence continues at coordinate 435,864,571 of NC_057802.1, forward strand.
CCACGGCGGCGGCACACGGATTGCTCTGCCTCCTTCCTCTCCCTTTCCCGCCGCCTCTCGCGGCGGGCGGCGCGCGCCTCTGATTCTGGCGTGCGCATCCGGACCGGTGGGCCGGGCACAAGCACCCACCGCTGCCACGTGGGGGAGCAGCGGCCGGCGGGGGCAGGGGACGACGTAGGGGAGGCGCGGATTGCGCATGCCGCCTGTCGGAACTGCGCACGGGCCGGGAGGTGCCCGCGCCGGCGTCCGAGCTGCGCCGACGGGGAAGCTGCGTCAGCGGCGACGTTGCAGATCCGGAGTTGCCCCCGGTCTCCACCTTGGACCGCTCCAAGGCGATGCAGAGGGCAAGCTCATAGTCCGTATCCACCTTGGAGTCGAAGCGGCGGCCGGAACTCGACATTGTGCCGGATTCGGTCGGAATTGATGCGGGGAGAGGAGAGTGTGAGTGAGCTAGGGTTTTGGAGCGATTAGCCGGATGGGGTTTTTTGTGGGACAACCGTGGGGTCGATGGTGGGCCAGGCTTGTGAGACGGGTGCGCCCGGGCGTGCCCGGGCCACCCCATATCCGACCCATATTTGTACTGGATATGAAAGGTGCCGGTCAGCCTGGGCGTTTGAGGCCCGTTTGAGACTTCCTTCTGGGTAAAAAAATTGTGATTGGTCAGTGACCGGACGGGCCATCCGGACGTTTGAGGCCGGTTTGGGGCGTCCGGCTGTAGATGCTCTTACCAGGTAAATTCGCTGCATGAAATTTCTTTCCTTTTTTTAACACAGTACACGCAAGCGTTCATATACACGCGCATACACTCACACCTATGAACGCACACACGCACACCCTACCCTATGAGCACCTCCGAAAGACTGAGCCGGCATATCATCTTAAAATTTATGAAGTCACCGTAGGCACCTCATCATCGACGGAAACGTCTCCTCCCACTAAATGCGCATCGCCGAAAATTCTGAAATAAATCCATGAATAAATGCGAGCACCAGGATTTGAACCCTGGTGGCTGGGGATACCACGGTCCCTTTAACCATTCAACCATAAGTTGGTTCGCCATGAAATTTCTTTCATGGGCCCTTCAGAAAGAGTCTCCGGCGTTTCTGAAACTCTAGAGCTATATAACTTGAGTTACTGTGCTAAAAAGAAAAATATAATTAGACTTGTTCCTTAAAAAAAACATGTAAAAAAGATAGAAGTCTGGACTAAAGAATAACTCTCTGTTTTCTTCTTCTTACTCCAACGCCTAAATTTTCTCACTTCGTTTGCACTATAATGCCAAAGCTATCGTCGATTACCGCGCAAAACCAAAGTGATCGTCGGTTAAGCCGTGTCTTCAAACTGTCAGTGGAATCCTCGCAAAGAAAAAAAAATGTCAGTGGAAATTGTTTAGGGCATCCGTAGTGTACGCGTGAAAGGCAAGGTCTACTGCGACGCACGTGCATGCGCACGTAGCACCCCTTGTCCTCATGTCCATAACAAATCCATGTCTTTCCTCAAAAAATAGAAAAACAAATCCATGTCTTGGTGAACTTTTATCTCCATCTCATATTACCAGCCCCCACGCGACGTATTGCTATTCCAAGAATTACCCGGAGTAGTAACTAGCATGGGCAGGCCTAGCTAGGACTCACGAGTCACGACCCAGGTGTGGTGTGCTTCATTTATGTTCATGATCAGTAATTCCATTTCGGTTCTCCGTGAAGAGTGGTATCGCAGACATGGAGTGGGTTCAGATCAGTGGAGAATTGCATAAGCAGGAGAACTTTTTTCTTGTCAATTTTGTACAAGAGACTATACTGAACGTCTCACTGATGTTCTCAGCGAGCACAAAAACTCCAAATTTTACGCTGGAAACACGCAAGTCAGCTGACGCAGAGGCTAGTGGATATTCTTCTCTCTTTTTTTGTAAAAAAAAAAGGATAAAACTCCTTCGTAGGACCTCCTCCTCCACCAATGAGGATGCTGCCTCCTCCACGACCTCTGCCATAGCGGGAGGATATCTGGTGCTACGGGAGCACCTAATCTTAGGTGTGTTGGGGAACGTAGCAGAAATTCAAAATTTTCTACGCATCACCAAGATCAATCTATGGAGTTTACTAGCAACAAGAGGGAAGGAGTGCATCTACATACCCTTGTAGATCGCGAGCGGAAGCGTTCAAGAGAACGGGGTTGATGGAGTCGTACTCGCCGTGATCCAAATCACCGATGATCCTAGCGCCGAACGGACGGCACCTCCGCGTTCAACACACGTACGGAGCAGCGACGTCTCCTCCTTCTTGATCCAGCAAGGGGGGAGGAGAGGTTGATGGAGATCCAGCAGCACGACAGCGTGGTGGTGGAAGTAGCGGGATTCCAACAGGGCTTCGCCAAGCGCCGCGGGAGGAGGGAGGTGTGTCACGGGAGGGAGAGGGAGGCGCAAGGGCTTAGGTGTTGCTGCCCTCCCTTCCCCCCACTATATATAGGGCCAAGGGAGAGGGGGGGGGGGCGCAGCCTTGGCCCTTCCTCCAAGGAAGGGTGCGGCCAGGGAGGAGTCCTTCCCCCCCAAGGCACCTCGGAGGTGCCTTCCCCTTTAGGACTCTCCCTTTTCCTTATCTCTTGGCGCATGGGCCTCTTGGGGCTGGTGCCCTTGGCCCATATAGGCCAAGGCGCACCCCCTACAGCCCATGTGGCCCCCCGGGGCTGGTGTACCCCCTTGGTGGACCCCCGGACCCCTTTCGACACTCCCGGTACAATACCGATAAAGTGCGAAACTTTTCCGGCGACCAAAATAAGACTTCCCATATATAAATCTTTACCTCCGGACCATTCCGGAACTCCTCGTGACGTCCGGGATCTCATCCGGGACTCCGAACAACTTTCGGGTTACCGCATACTAATATCTCTATAACCCTAGCGTCACCGAACCTTAAGTGTGTAGACCCTACGGGTTCGGGAGACACGCAGACATGACCGAGACGACTCTCCGGTCAATAACCAACAGCGGGATCTGGATACCCATGTTGGCTCCCACATGCTCCTCGATGATCTCATCGGATGAACCACGATATCGAGGATTCAATCAATCCCGTATACAATTCCCTTTGTCCATCGGTATGTTACTTGCCCGAGATTCGATCATCGGTATCCCGATACCTTGTTCAATCTCGTTACCGGCAAGTCTCTTTACTCGTTCCGTAACTCACATCATCTCGTGATCAACTCCTTGGTCACATTGTGCACATTATGATGATGTCCTACCGAGTGGGCCCAGAGATACCTCTCCGTTTACACGGAGTGACAAATCCCAGTCTCGATTCGTGCCAACCCAACAGACACTTTCGGAGATACCTGTAGTGCACCTTTATAGTCACCCAGTTACGTTGTGACGTTTGGTACACCCAAAGCATTCCTACGGTATCCGGGAGTTGCACAATCTCATGGTCTAAGGAAATGATACTTGACATTAGAAAAGCTGTGAGCAAACGAACTACACGATCTTGTGCTAGGCTTAGGATTGGGTCTTGTCCATCACATCATTCTCCTAATGATGTGATCCCGTTATCAACGACATCCAATGTCCATGGTCAGGAAACCGTAACCATCTATTGATCAACGAGCTAGTCAACTAGAGGCTTACTAGGGACATGGTGTTGTCTATGTATCCACACATGTATCTGAGTTTCCTATCAATACAATTCTAGCATGGATAATAAACGATTATCGTGAACAAGGAAATATAATAATAACCAATTTATTATTGCCTCTAGGGCATATTTCCAACAAGGTGCTCCAGGAGCTTTTCAACCGTTAGATCTGAGATCCGAAGGCCGAGGAGAGAGCTCATGCTTTTATTCAAAGAACACCCCCAGAAATTTGGTATTGCAAATTAGGTCCAGCGCATCTATAGATGACCGTTGGATTTCAGATCCAATGGCCGAGAAGCTCTTGGAGCACCTAAACTTAGGTGCTCCCGTAGCACCTGATATTTTCCCCTGCCATAGCCATCGGGTCACCCTGCCCCTCCTCCTCTGAACTCGGCTGCATGAGCTCGGAGGCAGGGACAGAGCCATGAATTTGATATTGGGGGGGGGGGGGGTGAGTTCCACACTTGAATTTTTACAGACTAATGGGGCATCGATCCAGGCATAAAACATTTAGACCGTGAAAGAGGCCTACACTGAAATCATGTTTTCATTGATGTATAAATACTAGAAGAAGACTACCAAATTGTCCATCTTTGACAAGGCAGATCTGTTTTTAAATTAGTATAGCAAAATTAGGTACATTGTAGTACCTAATAATTGATTCTAATCCAATTTTCATGTGCATCAACCAACGATCATTCATGTTAGACAAACAAATTTAGAGATTTGAAAGTTGAAGTTGATGGGAGGTCGTACCATGGAGCATAGAAGACGTCATGTTCACATAGCTGAGAGCATGAACCAATTGGCTTGGAAATTTTATGAATTGATTCGGCTATCTTCCTCTTCATGTCTACAGAAACACAATTGGACAATCGAAGAAATTCTAATTAGTTTTCAATGTCTGTAGTTCTACATCTCTAAGACACAAACTAATCTAATCTTGAAAATAAACTAACCTTTTTTCCTCGTCTGTGTGGCCGGCCAATGCGCCTGTGAATCAGCGTGGCGGCGCTTCCCTGTCACCTTCCCTTCTCGATGGTAGACGATCTACGACGGCTGACTGCAGCGAGCTGGTGTTTCGGATCGCAAGAATACGATGGTTGACGACGGACGCAGATGCGAACTTGGGTTCGTCAGACAACGGTACGACTTGGACGGTGGAAGAAGGGGATTGTAGGTAGGTTTTTGGGGTGTGGCCGGTCGTCTTTAAAATAGCCGGGGCAGGACGAACGGCGAAAACGTGAATGCGGGTAGCCGGAGTTGTTTTCTCAGTCACCACGCTGGCGTGAATGCGAGTAGGCGGACGGCCAGTCACGTGTGTTGTGAACGCACGAAGGGTTCTAGAGCCGGACGCCGTTTGGGGTGGGTCCGGGTCGTCGAAGTACGGCATGGCGGACGTACAGACTCCCCCAGAGCCCCCTCCCCCCCCCCCCGCGCCACCGATTTGGGGACGGCCTCTGGGATTTTGAACATCTGAACAAGCCTGGGCTGAATTTGTGATCCGCGTTGGAGGCCTAAAAATGTCCGAACGGTTAGGTCTTGTCATTTGCAAATGTTTTGATGGTTCGCGTTGGAGATTCCCTTAGTCTTTGCTGCTTGTAATTTTAGGATTATTCTTCGGCCATGAAGGCTTTGAAATTTATGTGAATTGTGTGTGTGTGTGTTGAAATCACACTTTTTTGCACTAGTGAAACTAAACAAATATTGTTTTTTTATTAGGACCATATTTCATAGGTTTGGAGGAACACTGAGGATTCTACCTAGCGCCGCACGTAAGGGTTATATATGAATATCAAGATGGTACCAAATAAACTTATGTTCTACAACGACACAATATCAGTGCCAATTCGAGACTACCAGATGCACACAGCCAAGTCGTCACCAGAGAAAATTTGCGGGCAAGCATGTATGTTTCCCGAAGATGGTGGTGGCATGACTTTCTCCTGGTGTTGCACGCGGGTCAGCATGTGATGCACTTATGCCCGTCGCTCTGGCTCTTAAGACATCGACCACAACGACGGGTTGAGGTAGGTCTGGCCACCCTCAGCGGTGGAAGCAGTACTCGGTGCTTTAGTGAGCATATCTGCGGCGCAGGCTGTGGAGGGGACCCACAATCCATCCGCGTTGGAGGCGTAAAAGTGTCTGAACGGTGCGCTTTGATGGTCGCGTTGGATATTCTCCTAGTCTTTGCTGCTTGTAATTTTAGAATTATTCTTCGCCATGAAGGTTTTGAAATTTCTGTGAATTGTGCGTGCGCGCGCGCGTGTGTGTAGAACATTGCACTTTTTGCACTAGTGAGACTAAAAGAATATTGTTATGAGGACCATATTTCATAGGTTTGGAAGAACACTACGGATTCTACCTAGCCCCACACATAGGGATTATATATGAATATCAAGATGGTACCAAACAAACTTATATTCTACAGCGACACAATATCAGTACCAATTCAAGACATCTAGATGCACACAACCTAGTCGGCAACAGAGAAAATTGGTAGGCAATCATGTGTGTCTCTCGAAGACGGTGGTGGCATGACTTTCTCCTGGTGTTGCACACTGGTCAGCATGTGATGCACTTATGCCCATCGCTCTAGCGCTTAAGACATCGACCACAACGATAGGTTGGGGCAGGTCTGGCCACCCTCAACTGTGGAAGCAGTACTCGGTGCTTTAGCGAGCATATATGCGGCGCATGCTATGGAGGTGTGCCACAACTGGTGGCACGTGGAAAGGCATATAGGAGGGATGGGTGGCTTCAAATTGGTTCGCTCACCTATAGTCGGTGTCAAGAGTGCTCCAGTCTTGGATGAGTTTCGCTCCCTATCCTCCCTCCTCTTCGCTTGCATGGTGCCTCCGTCTCTCATATCAAACATAGGTTCAAGATGTGCTCACCAGAGATGGCCTGGTTAGATCTGGCAGGTCTTTGGGGGAAGTCCTAGGGCGCTATCACGGTTGGTGGGCTTGTTGGCCGGTGTGATGCCCCAGATGTCTTGAAAGGTATTTGTTTTCCTCGTGCTTCGTGGTGCAGGGAGTTTAGATGCAAGGCGTCGACCTTGTTTGGTGGGAGCCATGGAGAGTTCGAATGCAGGGTTGCGACCCTGTTTGGTGGGAACCTTAGGGCTCGCGACTTAGGTGACGACTAGTAGACAGGGTCGTAAGGGTGGCGTAGTGGCTGGAGCGTGACGTTCGGTGGCGGTGGAGTGGTGGTTACCTTGGTGGCCATCCATGCCCAGGTTTGGAGAGGATAGTTCTAGCCGGGGTAAAACCTTGGTCTAGCATTTTCCGGTGCCACGACTACTCTCTATCCTTATTGGTGCTCCAAGTGAAAACTCCAGATCCTTTAGATCAGGCGACGATGACGCTCCTGTGTCGTTCCCTTCTTGGAGGCGCCGCCTTGATGTGGATTGCATGGTGGTAGTGGTGACTTTATCTGAAGGTGGCGATGCTTCCTATGGTAAGGTTTTCTTCTCGACTGGTTAGATCGCTCGTCTGTCCATCGACTTGAGTTCTTGTTGAACTAGGGCATGGTTGAATCGGGTCTCTTATCGGTAGGGGATGTGGGATTCTCTCCAGTGACGTAATCTGTCGGCGGGACGAAGTGTTCCTGTCGGATTTGTGATGGCCTGCTGAAAGAACATGTGGTGCCCCATGTGTGATTTTGGTAATTGATGACATTCTCTATGGACTAGTGGTTGCCTTGAGTTATATTCGTAGGATTTGTCCATAGTCCTTTCTTGAAGTCTATTTGTTGGTTTCAAGGAGTTTATGTGTTGGCCAAGTTACTTTTCAATGGAATTATCCAAAGATTGGTCATGCGAGGTTTGAGCTTATTGCAAGCATGTCTTGAAGAAGATTGTATGAACATTCAAGTTTACCTTCAAGACATCATCCTAATGAAGAGAGTTGGAAAGATTCAATGTTGATCAAGACTAAGTACAAAGAGTGATTCAAGTTGATCAACTCACAAAGCGTAGAAGATGTACCGACTGGGATCAAGTGATCCCAGGTATGGTAAGCAGTGTCCATTACGCTTGATGTACTAACCCATGGTCTACGTGAGAGTTCTATGTGGGGTTAGGTATGTTTCCATGGGCTTGTGTCAAGAGGAAGATCTCATACATCCTATGGAGGATGACATCAAGTGGTGATCGTCATCAAGATTGCGGTGTGCAAGTTCGAGTGGAGCATCACGAAGAGACCAAGTGCTTGAAGCTTTCCGTCCATTGTGGTGGCAATGGACTTGTGAAGATGTGCCGAAGAGTGGCTCACCCATAGTGGAGTATGGGTGAGCAATCAACTAGTCTTCATCGAGCCAACGCAATCAAGAAAGGTGGTCCAACTTGAGGAAGTCAAGATCGTCATCATCTAGCTCAAGTGACTATCTGCAAGGCAAAGGTTTTCCCTTGATAGATTTTCTATTTTACCGGTCTCATGGTGGTAGTTGGGAGACCGGGTTATAGGATCGATTGTCGTTCAATCAAGGGGGACTCTCAAGTTAGTAGCTTGATCATATCGTTCGTAGAGAGCTCAAACCATTGAATCCTTGCATCATATTTCTTGGTTCTTGTTTGGTGTTTCTCTTTGTGAGTTTTGGAGCTTATGGTCATTCTCTTGACAAGCTCGAGTTCCTCGAAAACAGAGTTCATGTGCATCTTCTATGATATTTTCAATGTTGGAGTTTATGTCGGTTCCTCTTTCATAGAGGTTTCTCATCTCTATATCTTAGGCATATCTCCCCTGCCACTTCTTACTATAACTAGTCGTTGTTTGGATGCTTCTCGTCGTCATCTATCCAACAAGCTTGAGTCTGCTCAATTCGGAGTTCATTTGCAGAATTTGTGGCAGTTTAGGCTTTATTGCATCATCTGTTTTCTCTGTTGTGTTCCTGAAAGCCTCAAGCGGTAGTACTGCTCTCTTGAGCGGTAGTACCGCTTGTAAGCGGCACTACAACGACCTTGTGCCGTGCGTAGTACCTCTGCTTCCGGGGATGTGATTTTTCGTGTCGAGTTTCGTGGTAGTAGAGCGGTAGTACCTCTTATAAGCGGAAAGCAGTAGTACCTCTTATAAGCGGTAGTACCTCTTCGAGCGGTAGTACCTCTTGGTACTACCTCTCCGGGCGGTACTACCTCTCCCCTAAGCGGTACTACCTCTCTGGCACAACTACAACTCATGTTTTATGTCTTGTTGGGCTGTTTTGACCGTGCTAAGCGGTAGTACCGCTCGTCCGAGCGGTAGTACCACTTGTGCACGACCTGAATGCATAACGGTTGGATTCGGGGGTGCCTATAAAAGGGGGTCTTCTTCCCCAATGAACCTTATCCTTCTAGCTCATGTTTTCCCCCATTGTTGACCTTCTTCGAGCTTGCTGTCTCTCAATCCCTCCATGGATTCTTGCTAGTTTTGGGGGAGGGGGGATAGAGAGGAGATCTAGATCCACATCTCCACCAATCACTTCCTCCTCTATGTGAGGGGAACCCCTTGGATCTAGATCTTGAAGTTCTTGGTGTTCTCCTTCTTGTTCTTCCTCTCATTTTCCTCTATAGCTTTCGTTGCTTTGGTGAGGGACTTGGGCACTCCGTGTGCCCTTGCCATTGCATTTGGTGCATTGGTTTGAGTTCTCCACGGTCATATGTGGAGGTGAAGTTGAGAAGCTTGTTACTCTTGGGTGTTTGGGCTCCCTAGAGCTTGTTCCTCTTGGGTGCCTTGGTGCCCTAGACGGTTGGTGTTGTCGGAGCTCAATCATTGTGGTGTAAAGCTCCGGGCAAGCGTCGGGGTCTCCAATTAGGTTGTGGAGATCGCCCAGAGCAACTTGACGGGTACCAATGACCGCCCCCAAGGGTTGCCAAAGTGTACAGGTTCGGTGACCGCCCCCAAGGGTTGCCATTTGTACGGGTTCGGTGACCGCCCTCAAGGGTCCCTTAGTGAAATCACGACATCTTGCATTGTGCAAGGGCGTGAGGAGATTACAGTGGCCCTAGTGGCTTCTTGGGGAGCATTGTGCCTCCACACCGCTCCAAACGGAGATTAGCATCCACAAGGGTGTGAACTTGGGATACATCGTCGTCTCCGCGTGCCTCGGTTATCTCTTACTCGAGCCCTTTACTTATGCACTTTACTTTGTGATATCCATATTGTTTCTTGTTTTATATCTTGTTATCACTTAGTTGTCTATCTTGCTTACCATAAGTTGTTGGTGCACATAGGTGAGCCTAATTGTTTTAGGTTTTGTGCTTGGCATATTAAACGCTAGTTTTATTCCGTATTTGTTCAAGCCTAAACAGTAATTATTTTAAAGCGCCTATTCACCCCCCCTCTAGGCGACATCCATGATCTTTCACCAGCAAATGCACGGGGTTTAGTTGTAGCCTTTTCGAAGTAAGAGTATCGATCCCACAAGGAGCACAGGAATCAACTTTTTGCCTCTTGTAGTGAATTATGTATTTTTATGACTGTGGATAATTGTAGACTTAAAGCAAAGTGAGGGCGGTAATAAATGGTGCTTGAGAAGTTGAACAAACTTTGAAGTAAATAGCATAAAAGTAAATAGAGAACAATGACTAAATTAACTGATGAAACCGCGGAGAAGTAAGGCGTTCCCAGGGAGTCCAGAATTCCCATTGGTATGTTTCTAGCGCATAGTATGAGATGGATACTTGAGCCACTGTTGACGATTATGCTGACCGGGGCTGGGTACAGTATATGTTCTACTCAAAGAAGACTTCGTGCCACACACGTCACCATCATAGTCTCCCTCATAGGGTTACAACTCATGATAATTAAGGTTTACCCCATGGACGCGGCCTTTCTAAGGGTTCTCCGTAATTCCCCTATCAATTGCAAAAGTTAGGAGAAAAAGGCTTTTACTGTCACCTCGAATTACCTTCACATCCTAGTCTTTTACAACGACAGTGATATACTATGTGGCCATAAGGCACAAATGCTGAGTGGGGCCCCTTCACAACATTCATGAAGTTATTAAACTAATCATTCAACAGGGAATCTCATATCCAAAATAACGTTTTAGATCCTACACATACCAAAGTTCATCCATATCCCCGAGAACTAGGGGTCTACTCACACATGGAGACAACGAACATCATACAAGGGTGATGGCATATATGGATGAATTATTCAAATAACACATAAGATGATCCCCTAGGGTTCTTGATTTTACAATGATAAGGACGTGATGATGATGATGATGACAGTGGTGATGACGATGACAGTGGTGATGATGTTGTAGCGCCCTTGTGTCCGATGAGGAAGATCCCTCTCTTCTCCTTGCCAATCCATCCTCCAGACGAACTCCGGAGGCTAGGGTTCTGCCCTCTAGATGAGTTTCTGGTCTCTCTGGGCGTCTGATCCACGATGTGATGTCACGGGGTGGAAATAGTTGATCCGGTGGTGGTGCTGGCACTCCATACGATCGCCACTCCATACAACCGCCCGTACGAGCAGGCGCGGTCGTATGGAACGTCATCTTTTGCTGTGGAAGCACAACGGCGATTTCTTCTTCTGCCTTCTTGCTTGATTCTTTTATGGTAGGTGACTATCACTTTAAATACGTGATTCCACTACCATTTATGTGTATTTCTTCCATAATATGCTAAATGTTCCAAAAAGTGTTACATGAGGGATTATCAACAAAAAGAGGTGCGCGAACGCAGTAAAATTCCATAAAGACCACCATGTAGGTACAAAATACTTAGAAAAATTATTATATAATTTGGACTCATCAATTTGACGTTCCGTTCTTCGCACAGACGAACGATGCTAATTTTTCTTTGTGTTTTCCTTTATTGACTCATAATGTAGCATCGAGGGATACAATCATAACGAGCACACACTGATCTCTGCATAATTAGGATGCACACAATGAACACACGCAAAGAATTACGCTGGCTAATAGCAAAGTCAAATAAGAGTGAAGCTATGCCTACACGGATCAATAAAAAGAAGACAAATAATCTCGAAAGCGATGAAAATAAAGATCGATGACATACCTCACTGACTATTCGCACCAACCATCTTTTGACAACACATATACCATGAGAAAGGTTCCCCAAAAGTGACGCATCCAAGAAGGGAACGACACGCAACTGCCGCCGTCGTTGGATCCAACCATCGAGGGTGGGATCTTAGGTTTTCACTCTGGATATCACGTTCAACCAAACTCCAAGCAAAACCTTCATCAAGGTAACGATGCAAAATACGACGACACTGCCAATTATAACCAACAAGGGTCAGACTTAGGTTTTTCACCCCAGAGCTCGAAATCTGGTACTTGAGAAGCAACACCCATCTGAAGTCATCATATGATGTCTCGTCCACTTGCCAAAATCCTAGCAGTTCAATGCATGTGTTGTCCGAGAGATGACCACGCTTGGGCGAGCAGATACTCGAGCCGCGCCAAAAGCTACTCGTTGCAACACAGTAAAGTCATCGGCAAGGGAGGAAGGTCGCCGGTACTTTCAAAATTCCAAGTCCAGGACAATCCAGAGTCCCCGCACTGTCCTTACAAGTGGCGGCCAACGGCTGACCAAAATCAAACGAGACCACCACACGTTGCCGTGCCATCCACACTTGCGGCTCTTGGTCTACGTCCTAGTTTAGTGATGAAGAAAGTGAAGGTTATATCGTGCACAACCGCTACCTCCTCTTCTCCAAGAAAAGAAGACCGGGGTTTCTGTACCTCCGCTGGTTGTTCAGCTCGTCTCCGGTCTCCGGTGGCCCTAGGGCCATGGAGGCATGGTGGACCCCGGCCCTTGCCGGGGGGAAGGATCTTATTACATTTTTAGGTGTTTTTATGAGTTTGTTTTGGGTTTGTGTCATGCTCAAGAAGATCAAGCGGTTGCAGCTTCTTGAAGATGAAATAAGGTTTTCCTCATCTAGTCTTTCGGTGATTCATTTAGCGCCGTCAGAGGTCATGTGGAGGCGTGTCTCCAGCGGATCTCACAGGATTTGGTTGGCGCTGGTCTTCGGTGGATTTGTTTGGATCGAGTCTTTGTTCGTGTGTCTATATGTTAGATTCTTTCGATCTATACTTCTTTTCATGGGTGATGGTTGTTGATCTAGTGCTTTGGTCCTATGAGTCTTTAGCACGATGACTTCCCAACTGTCTAGTACAACAAGTTTGGACCGACTCCGGTGAGGGAGGAACGATGACGGTGCCGCGCCTTCGGCTTGCTCTAGTGATTGTAGTTGTCGCTAGGTGGACTATAACATTGTTGTATTTTTTGTTATTTATATGCTCTTTATATTGTCATGGCATGATAAATACATGGGAAGTTTTCTTGGACAGAAATGATGTTCTGATGAAGAAAGGGAAAGATGCTTGCCACTTGAGCGGGCATGCCATCTGTTGTCATCTTTTGTAAACACCCAGCTCCTCCGAATCCACGCGCGCACTGATCTCTAGGCACTGTGCTGGGTTTAACGGAAGAATGGGCAAGACACCGGTATTGACTTTTTGTTGTTGTTTTGGCGTTGTAACACTGTACTACTGTTGCCTGAGCATGGAGTATAAGTATACTGGGTATATACAACTACTGTTGCCTGAGCATGGAGTATAAGTATACTGTGTATATACAACTACTGTTGCCTGAGCATGGAGTATAAGTATACTGTGTATATACAACAGGTTCAGGAGGCTACGATTAGTTTTTGTGTGCGTGTCCAAAACTAGTCGCGCAATGTGCAGGAGCAGCAGGAGTACATATTGCGGTGACCAGTCGAGTACAGAGCTCCGGTTGGTTGACCTACATTTGACTAGCTTCATTTGTGAACAACCAGACCGACTAATCCCCTTGGGCCTGCTTGTCTGCTCGTCTGTTAATTATGGCCAGTACACGCAGAGTCGCAGAGTGTAATTCAGAAGGGAAGAAAAGGCTGTGCGCTTACTGCCCGATGTAAGCTATGACTTTAGATCTGTGGGCAATACATAGGCAGATGCCACTTCAGACCATAGTCGCTGACACAGTTTGCAGCCCCCTCTGACATTTTAAAAGAAGGGATAAGCTCACTGTGATTTGAGTTTAGCATTCAACCTTGAACTCCAATGCTACTCCCTCCGTCCCATAATATAAAAGCATTTTCTACACTAGCATAGTGTTAAAAACGCTTTTATATTATGGGACGGAAGGAGTACTTCGGATTGACCCTTGCTCGACCTAAGACAAGAAGGTTTTGGCTCACACCGCGTATACATGTAAAAAAAGTTAACAGAGGACCCGTGACAGTAAGGCATCTCCAAGATCATCCATCCATTAACACACACACTATGTATCTGTGGCTAGTCGGCGAACACGGATTCGGAAGCCGGTCATTCAACCATCTCCCCTAAACACATGTCTCTGTTTTTTCTTCTTTTAATTCTACAACACTCAAAATAATTACAGGAAAAAACATAATTCATTCATAAATAGCTTGCAAATATTGCTAGTAAAACAATAGTTCAAATGTAAACATTTCATCCGAGATAACCGGATGTTCAACAAGTTTTTTTGAATGCGTCGATTTCAAATTCAACAATACCTGATTCAGAATTGGCACAAGTCCTCCCACACACTGTTGCCCTTAAACTTCATCATACAAAGTATTCCCTCCGTCCGGTGAAGAGTGTACATTTGGCTTTAAAATTTGTCCACAAAAGAATGTACTTCTATCTTCCCAATGCACTTTAAAGTAGAAAAAATACTTCTCTCTCATCACACGGTAATCAAGACCAATAACAATCTACACATGGTCTTCTTAATTTCTACATACACTTAGCTCATTGGAGGTTGGGTAATTAAAGAGGAGAGAGATGATGGCTTGCACATTTCCAATGCATTTTTTACTTCACTCAATAATTTGTCCTAAAATCTCTAAATGTACACTCTTCACCGGACGGAGGGAGTATGAATGTAAATGACCCGCCCTCCGTCCTGTAGTACATCACAACAGTGCGTCTGGGCTATACAGTGTGATGATTATCAAGTTGAAAGATTGAGTGAATCTTGAATTGACCAGCATAGCAACAAGAAGCAAAACTTACGATCTCCATGGTTGATGAGCCTGATGGCCACACTGTCTCCACTCAAGCAATCGCACCGTAAAACTTCATGATGGCGTTGGAGAGGGTGTGCCACCAATAGGCTAGCAACTTCACATTGCGAACATGCATCATGTGCAAGTCGTAGGGCGCGAAGTGCTTTTCCTCAAGAAACGAAGCACACACGGTTTGCCAAAACAGCGAGCCCCCTTGCATCATGCCTACAAAGTCTGCAAATACAACCCTCCTCTCATCGCACAACAACCCATCCTCCATCTCCGAGTACCCCGCGATCGTGCTTACTCTAGAAAACAACAAGTTGAACAAAAAGGCTCTATGACATTTGACCGAACACCTGCCTAACGTGGTGTCCGGCATGGACGGTGTCGACGAGGAGGGGGGAGGGGGAGCGTACCTGGCTACGGATGAATCCTGGGTGGACAGCGGTGTAGTCCAACACGGGCAAGCATGTGGGTGGGGTTGCGAACGTTCGAGGATGCCTAGGCGGGTGCAGATGCAAAGGAATGTGGGCGCAGGGGCAGAGTGCAAGAAAAGTGCATCAGGAGGGTGAGTCCTACGTGACGATGGTCCAAACTCCCACAAAGCCCCCTCAGTTTTCATTTGGTTTGCGGGAATTCGGACAACTAGATTGTCTCGTGGACCAATGGGGTACCTTTTGGATGGAAAATTGAATCCGGACAACTTGGTCCGGACGGTTGCGGGCGTTGTGAGGGTCCACGCTGGAGATGCCCTTAGTTACTTTACGAAACAACGCAGTCAAACGTTGCACAAGAACCACCAAAGGAAAAAAAGTACAGATTCAACCTTGAAACTTATGATGAGGATCCCAAAACAGAAAGGAAAAACAATCCGATCTTGCCAAACAAAATCAGTTAAAGACCAAAGGCACCGTCGCCGGAGACGAACTACTTGGAGCGGTGGCTTCGCTGCACCATCTCCACCACAACACCAAAGGAAACATCGCCACAAGCTTGGCCAGTGCTGGGCTCACAGGACTGCCTGATACGTCTCCAACATATCTATAATTCTTGATTGTTTCATGCTATTATATTACCAATCTTAGATACTTTATATGCAATTTTATATCATTTTGGGGAACTAACCTATTAACTCGGTGCCCAGTGCCAGTTGCTGTTATTTGCTTATTTTTTGCTTTTAAGAAAATTAGTACCAAACAAAGTCCAAACATGATGAAACTTTACAGTGACTTTTTATGGACCAGAAGGGACCCTAGAGCGTTTGGGAGGAGGCCAAAAGATCTACGGGAGAGTCACCAGCTCACCCGGCGCGCCCCAAGGGGACGCCCCCTGAGCTCATGGGTCTCACGCAGCTCTATTTGACCTAATTCCAACTCCATAAATTCCCAAATATTCTCAAACCAACAGAGAGCCACCCGAAACACTTTTTCCGCCACCGCAAGCGTCTGTTCTTCTGCGATCCCATCTGATGCCTTTTTCGATACTCCGTCAGAGGGGGAATCGATCACGGAGGACTTCTACATCATCCTTACTGGACCTTGAATGACGTGTGAGTAGTTTACCACAGACCTACGGGTCCATAGCTAGTAGCTAGATGGATTCTTCTTTCTCTCCGATCTTCAATACAAAGTTCTTCATGATCTCCATGGAGTTCTATCTAATGTAATCTTCTTTTGCGGTCTGTTTGTTGGGATCCGATGAATTGTGGGTTTATGATCAGATTACAAGCTAATTGAAAGTAATTGAGTCTTTTCTGAACTTTATTATGCACGATTGTTATAGTTGTGTATTTCTCTCCGGTCTATTCGTTTGGTTTGGCCAACTAGATTGATTTATCTTAAGTGGGAGAGGTGCTTTGTAATGGGTTCAATCTTGCGGTGTCCTCACCTCGTGACATAAGGGGTAGCAAGGCACGTATTTGTATTGTTGTCATTAAGGGTAAAACGATGGGGTTTACTCATATTGCTTGAGTCTATTCTGTCTACATTATGTCATCTTTCTTAAAGCGTTACTCTGTTTGTGATGAACTTAGTACCATAGATGCATGCTGGATAGCGGTCGATTGGTGTAGTAATAGTAGTAGATGCAGAATCGTTTTGTTCTACTTGTCACGGATGTAATGACTATATACATGATCATTGCCCTGAATAACATCATAACTATGTGCTTTTCTATCAATTGTCCAACAGTAATTTGTCTACCCACTGTATGCTACTTATTCAAGAGAGAAGCCTCTAATGAAAACTATGGCCCCTCGGTCTACCTTTATCATATTACAAAATCAAAAATACCTTGCTGCAATTTACTATCTTTTATTTTTTTACCATTTATATATCTACCACTACCAGATTTTATCCCTGCAAGTAATGAGTTCAAGGGGATTGTCAACCCTCTTGCCTGCGTTGGGTGCAAGTATTTGCTCTTGTATGTGCAGGTACTGTTCACTAGGTTTTGCGTGATTCTCCTATTGGTTCGATAACCATCGTTCTCACTAAAGGAAGTACTTATCAGCTACTATATTGCTTCACCCTTCCTCTTCGAAAAAAATTCCAACGCGGCTCACAAGTAGCACTGACTCCCATCAGGAATGAACATCAGCAAAGATGCTCCTGCAAGTCGCCCTTTGATGACAAGAAGCGGGGAGTGACAGAGGCTTAGTAGGCGCCCTGAAGCGGCTGGCCTCCACCAACAACGCGCCGGTCGTGCGGGGGACGAAGAACAGCGACAACCGCCTGTGGTGGGACAACCCCGGCCGCACGCTCCACGCCGTCCTCCATTGACGTACCCTGCCACCCCGATCCCGCGCCGGAGCGGCGGCCAATGGATGCTGAGGAGGACCGGTTCCTCTTCTTCCTCCTCCCGCTCCTCCGCCCGCTCCTCCTCCCACTCCTCCGGGTCACCGGCGCTGTTCAGCGTCAAGGACAAGCCCGCGGAGACGCCGCTCAGGCGGTGCACCCGCAGCGCTGGCATCGTCATCAACGAGGGCGGGCGCGCCTCCTCCTCGGCTCCTCCCCGCGTCGTCAAGCCGAAGACGGAGCCGGGGCTCGCCGCCGTGAAGACGGAGCTAGGGCTCGCCGGCGTGAAGATGGAGCCGGGGCTCGGCGACGCGGCGGCCTTGAAGTGGGCGTGCAAAGACTGGGCGCGGACGGAGCTGGAGAGTCAGTGCCGCGCCCTAGAGCAGATCGCCGCTCGGCGCCGTGGCCGCGACGAGGGAGGCGTCGTCGTTCTCGACGACGACAGCGACGGCGATGCACCGCCACCGGTCCGCCAGGGCGACCCTGGGCACGGGTCCAGCAGGGGCAGCCGCGTGAAGGAGGAGAAGGACGACGAGGACAACGGCGGCAACGACGACGGCGGCCACTTCACCGCGCTCAGCGCGTTCTTCGGCCTGTAGTTCCGGCCTTTTTTAAGTATTTACCTTCGCTATGTAAAAAAACTATTGAAGTCGCCTAAGTAATGTCATGTTTGCCGAATTTTAGCCGAATCTTTGTCCCTTTGGCCGAATTTTAGCCGAATCTTTGTTCAAAAAACTTTAAATAAGGCATCTGGGGCGACGCTGGGGCCGGCGGCTGGGAACCAGATCGACCCCAAGTCTATTTTAGCGGCGATTTTACGAGCCCCCTGGGGGGCCAACTGCTGGAGATGCTCTTAGCCCCCTCTACATCACATGTTCATTCACCACGCTAGGAAGAAAACACACACACAGACACACAGAGGCCGAATCCCGACTTTGAGATCTGTTGCAACCATAAGGGTGATTTATCGCCATATCGGCTGATTTATCAGTCGATTTACCTCATCGGTGAGACACCGGTAAGCGATATCGGCCGATTTATCGGAATATTGGAAGATATCTTGAACAGTGGTTGCAACAAAGAAGCTTATTCTTGGAGCAACTGGCGGTGACTCCCCTCCGGCTCCGACCACCGGAGCACTACAAGGTGCACATCAGCCACCGCAAACCCCATACGTGGCCCACAAGCTCTAGCTAAACAGTCAAGCAAACGAGCTTATTCAAGGGATCACGAGTGTTATAGTCACCCTTGACGATAACCTGAACAATCACTAGCAGCCACTGCATGTAGCTTGTAAATGGCGGCGACACGACAAGGAATTTTTTATCAACATGACCAAATTCAGCAATAAAATTCAAATAATAAATAAGATAAAAAATCAAAAAAGTTCATCAATAATTTTGAGGAAAACAAAATAACAAAGAAATCATTAAAATGGGAATTTAAGAAAATTGGTGGTGGTCCCCCTCGGCCCCCGCGTCGCTCCCAGGGGGGCGACTCGGGTGGCGAAACCCTAGCCGCCGCCCCAAGCCCCCCTCCTCCCCTCCCTCCCCTCGCCGTCGCCGGAGGATGCTGGCGGGCGAAGCCCTCGCCGGTGGACGGCGGCGACGGGGCCCTTGTTCGTGGGTTCGCGCACTGCTCTTTGGTGTGCTGGAGTGGCGGGAGCGCGCGGTGGCGAGGCAGGCGGTTGTCTGTGCTCAGGGGAGGTCGTGATGATGTGGATTGCGCGCGCGGTGGCGCTGCTGAGGCGGCGGCAGAGATGAGGGTGCCCAAATCTGGGCCGCGCGGGCCCGCCCTGGCCTGCGATTCTCTTTCTGCCCCAACCCACCCGTCCCCCTCCCGGCCGCCGCCGGTGGTAGCCGCTGGGTGGGTGTGCACGCGCGCGGCGGTTCTTGATGGCTGCTGTTTGCTGTGCCCGGCGGTTCCTGGCGGCGGATGCCGCGGGCCGGCGCGGCGGCGGCGCGGTGCAGGTGGCTGCTGTTGCCTGCTCATCGCGCTCCCGGCGGTGGCCGGCCTGCTGGCGCTGCGTCGGTCGGTGCTCCTCCTGTGACGACAACGCTCCTAGGCATCCCTCCATGTGTGCTGGTCTTCTCCGACGTTCTTCGCCAAGTCTGGTCTGCCATTGCATCTGAGGTCTTTGTTCATGGGTCGGAGCGACCCGCGCGGCGACGGCCTGCGCTGTCAAGGGCGACGCCCGAGGGTGTCGTCACCTCCTTGGAGGCGTTGGCATGACCCTGACCAGATCTCCTCCTTGAGCACCAGGAGAAACCCCAGGCCCGGCCTCCCGGACCGGGCAGCGGCGGCGTCTCAGCGCCGTTCCTCTTTTGAAGGCGCTGCTTTGGCTGCAAGTGGAGTTTGATGCGGCAGATGGAGGCTGGTGATGCATCGCGCTGGCGTAGACTGCTACACAGGGAGCAGATCACAACGTACACCAGCGCCCATGCTTCCCCAACTATTGTTTCACCCGTTCCTGTTAGGCCCTGCCCTTCGCCCGCCGACTCTCTAGGCACATGGGTGCGAGGTACGTTGGCCTGGGCAGTCCTGGAGATGCAATCGTCCCTGGAGGCGTTTGGCAATGACGCTGACGCTGCCCTGCTGGGCGAGGCCTAATGTCGTTGCGTGTCTGTAGTTGAGGGCACCTCCTCACCTAGTTGTAGTCGCTTGGTGAGGACGGTCGTGTATGTGTGTGTGTGTGTCCCTCCTTTCTGGAGGTTCTACCCCCGATGTCTTCCTGTTAAATGAAATGAAACGCAAAGTCTCTTGCGTTTTCTCGAAAAAAATTGGTGGTGGTGGTGGTGGTGGTGGTGTGTGTGTGTGTGGGGGGGCGGGGCTGAGAAAGGATTGGTGCGAATCCGAAAAGGTTCAATTCTTCCATGAAAATAATGACGCAACTCCAAAACATTTCAAAAGACACCCCACACAAGATATTTGATAAATTTTTGTCATATTTACCTACCATTTCATATTTGTATGTTCTTTATTTCATTTTCATAATTTCCCTTTATTTGTAGAATTATTAAAAAATTGAATTGCTTGTTTTTATGTTCCCACATTTTATGATTTTAGTTGACTCTGAATTCGTGTAGAGAAGAACGACAATCGACCAATTTCTGGATGACATGTCCATTATGCTAGTAAAAAAATAACATGTAGAAATCAAGTTTGAACATTGGACGCCGACATGGAAGTTCAAGGACGTTGCCTACAAAAAAAAATCCGAATTGCTTGATTTTTGGGTTCCCTCGTTGTATGATTTTGTTTAGCTTGTGCAAATATCTCATGTATGATAGGTATTTTAAAAAGGACCCGCCTATAGTTCATTCACATTTTATTCTTCTAAATTTGCAGTTGGTTTGTTGTAAATGTTGGACAATTGTGCAAATATCTCACCAAAAACATCTCCTGTCAATCTTCCCCATCTTCTTCTGCTAGTGACCCACCCTATCTGGCCAACAAGTTTTCTCCTTTGCCGTCACCTTGTGCCTCGGCTGCTTGCCTTGACCTAACCAGCACGACCGATGGTCCTGATGTCGGCCTAGGCCATTCCCCGACATCGAAGCTCGCCCAATCCCCAACTCTAACCCCCGCAAGGCAATCAAAACTCTACCATTGCCTCTAGTTTCACCGCCAATCCGCATTGGCAACGCCTCGGCGCCCGGCCCATGCTCGCCTCGTCTTAGGTGCCGTTACATCCACGATGATGCTCACATGTGGCCGTCGCGCTTTAGAGAAAAAGCAGTCCTCTGATGTATAACAAATGCATTAGAAAATTTCGATGTCCGCATTCTGCAGTGTCATTCTCTAATTTTCGAATAAGAGAAAAATGCCATTCTCTTGTTTCAAGGCATGTTAAAAAATGTTAAGAGTTTCATACATTCTCTCTGAGCTAGCATTTTCCCTGCTTCTTCAATTTAAAAAAAAGCTAGCATTTCCCTACAACTTTTGCAATACATTTCTAATAACAATTGAAACAAAAGAACTGCAAATTCCAAATTTCCGAGGATGCCGGGGAAGAAACAAAATTTCCTCGGTCGTCCCAGTTCGCCAAACCGAGGAACAGCCTCTCCATGCCTTCATGGACTGGTACGGGGGAGAGAGGAAAATAAAGCCGGGCATAGAAGGGTATGGGGGACCCGGCAGAGCCGCTTTTACTTTTGGCTGCCATCTTCTGGGCCGCCAACGCAGGGAAGAAAACATAGGGTGCCGTGTGCGACCGCAGTGACTGGCCTGGCTTGGCTACCCCCTCAGACTCAGAGCAGAGCGCCTTTCGGTTTACCCTCGCCCCCTGCCCAAGTTAAAAACAGCAATTAGAGAGAGACAGGCCAAGGACTGCGAGACAGACCGAGAGCCTCTGCGTGAGAGAGAGGCAGAGAGAGGCAGTAGGAGTAGCTCGCCGAGCGAAGCTACTAGCCCGCCCGCAGTCCCTCTCTCTCTCCCCACGGGGAGAAAAACCCAAGAAGCGATCAAAAAGAGCCTCGGCCGGGTAGCTAGAAGGCGCGCCCTACCACCCCTAGCCTAGCCTCCCGAGCTCCGAGCGCGACCACAGCATAGCTAGCCAGCACAAGGGTTTTTACGACGCCCGCCTTTGCCTGCCTTGGTAAGGGAGGTGAGGGGAGGGGGAAAAATGGTGGGCTCGGGGGCGGCAGGAGGGGGAGGAGGGGATCATGCGCGGAGCAAAGAGGCCGCGGGGATGATGGCGCTCCACGAGGCGCTCCGCAACGTCTGCCTCAACTCGGACTGGACTTACTCCGTCTTCTGGACCATCCGTCCTCGCCCGTATGTGCCTCCTCTCTCTCTCCCCCGCAACCAAACTTGTTCTTGCCTCTCTTATTAGTCTCTCCGCCGCCGTAAGCATCAGAGAAACACGCCGCCAATCTATCATGCACCACAGTGGTTGGCGCACCGATTAACTTTCTATTGATTCATCCTGCTCCTAGGCGGTGCCGCGGCGGCAACGGGTGCAAGGTCGGCGACGACAACGGCAGCCTGTGAGTGCACTCCCTTGCTCCTCTTATTACCACTATTAGCCTGATTGATTGGTACAGTCAGGACATATGTGATCGGGCCGGCGTTGATTGCTGCGGTGCGCGCGTGTGTGCAGGATGCTGATGTGGGAGGACGGGTTCTGCCGGCCGCGGATGGCGGAGTGCCTGGAGGACATGGAGGGCGAGGACCCGGTGCGCAAGGCCTTCAGCAAGATGTCCATCCAGCTCTACAACTACGGAGAAGGGTGGGTACTGGGTAGGTGCAGTCGTGTGCAGTTTTCCCCCCGCCGGTCCGGTCGTCGCTCGCAGCCCCTACCCACCTAGCAGTCCCCTCCCCTAGCCCACCATCCATATCCATACCACCACCTCTAATTAAGCCCCGCGTGTTTTCGTGCAAGTTCCCGTCACGTCCGTCCCCTGTTCTCCGATTAGGACCCGCTCGAGGCTGTGCGCCATTGATGACCCACAGTTCCTCCGCCAGTGACGACGCGCGCAAGTCCAACCCCAACCCCAACCCGAGTGAGGAGGAGGGTGGTGAGAGACAAAGAAGGGTAGGAGGGAGGGAGGAAAGGGGAGGAGGGGATGGGATGGGTGCGTGCGCTTTCATCTTTTCACTTTGTTCTGAATCTACCGCGCCCAGGCCCAGCTTTTGGGCCTTGTTAATTCGCGCGGCACTGACATGGCGGTACCATCACGCCTAATTAATCTCTGGGCTCTGGGTTTTTGGTTGGGTTTGGTCTGACCGCGCGTGGAGGGGGGCTGTGATTATGCCGGGAGCGGGAACGGGGAGAGGGGAGGGTGGGTAAAACGGGCGCGTAGGATTGAATAACGGGTGCCATTCAAGTCAGTCGTGCGTGTCTTTTGGGCGAGGACCAAGGACGGGCGCCGTCACGTGCGGCACGTGAGCTGGAGTGGGGCGGTGCCTCGTTCCGCATAAACAAACCCCCGCGCGTCAGTGGGTTAATTGCGAGGTTTATCTCGGATTAACAACGCCCTCACGCTACACGCACACGCACATGCTACACAACATAGTAGTATGATGAGTTTGGGACTTGTGGAAGTTGCTACTGGTTAGTAAAACAGATATACGGTTTCAAAAGCATGACAGCACTTTGATTCTCTCCTCAGCCATTGAATTGTTTTCACTAATTAAGCTGCGTGAATTTGTTCTGTTTTTCACTCATTCAGTGAAGTCTCTCACTAATTAAACCGTGCTACATGTTTACTAAGCTTGTTACTAACGAGTAGTAATATACAGTGTAATAGATAAGAGTAAAGACACATTAGAGAGAGTTCTCCGGGGTTGTGACTGGTTTGTGTGTGCGTTATTGGTGGTCTCTTTCACTTTTGTTCTACTGAGCTTTTGAGCATGATTTGCCAAGTCGGTTTTGATTTGATTTGGACGCGTTGGGTTGCAGGCTGATGGGAAAGGTGGCATCTGATAAGTGTCACAAATGGGTCTTCAAGGAACCTTCTGAATGCGAGCCCAACATCGCCAACTACTGGCAGAGCTCTTTTGATGCCGTATGTACCATCATCAACCCTGCCCCCACCCCACCCCTTCCCTTCTTTCTCTTCCTTTCTGCAGTCCATGCTTTGGATTGGGTTGGGGGAGACCCCTGCTTAGCAGTACACCACATTACTGCTCACGCAGTGGTAGGTTTCCTTCAAGTTTTTACTCACTCCATGGAGAAAAAACATAGAAAGATCGATCGAGAGACATCTCAAGCTTTGAATCAAATCAAATCTGCTCCACCAAAGAACAAAAATCTGCTCCCAAAAAGAAGAGAAGAATTGGATGCTCAGGAGCATCCGCGGCTATCGGCAAGAACAAACGCCGCGATCGCAGTCACGGCCAGCCTTTATTCCTCTGCACTTACACATATCCCTCTCGTCTTTTTCTTTTGCAGCTTCCTACGGAATGGACTGACCAGTTCGCCTCAGGCATCCAGGCAATGCCCCACCCTCATCTCTACCCTTCATCTTTAATCCACTTCCTCTTCTTAGCTTAGCTTAGCCAGCAGCGTGCAAGAGTAAGATTAAATTAGTTTTCATAAACTTATTATTCCGTTTGATTTGCAGACAATCGCTGTGATTCAAGCTGGCCATGGCCTCCTGCAGCTGGGTTCCTGCAAGATCGTAAGTGCAACGCACCCTCGCAAATTTCAAACCTTTTGCCCTTTACTACATGCATCATTTTGTCGTTTTGGTCGTCAAACAAGCACGCCGACGTTGACGTGCCAACGCTAAGCGATGTGTGTGTGCCACTGTGCGTGCGTGCGCAGATACCGGAGGACCTGCACTTCGTGCTGCGGATGCGACACATGTTCGAGTCACTGGGCTACCAGTCGGGCTTCTTCCTCTCGCAGCTCTTCTCCTCCTCCCGGGGCGCCTCGTCCGCGCCGTCCTTCCCGCTCAAGCAGCCGCCGCCGGCGCGCCCGCCCCCGCAGCTCTTCAACTGGCCGGGCCAGCCGCAGCTCTCCCACGCCGCCGCGTCGCCCCTGTTCCCGCCGGGGCCGGCCGCGTTCCACCCGTCCGCGCGGTCGTCGATGCCGCATTACCCGGGCGGCGGGGGCGGCAAGGACGAGAGCCACATGTACCACCTCGCGCCGTCGCAGCATGGCAAGCCGCCGCACATGGACGAACACCACCAGCACCAGCAGCAGATGCAGCCCGGGGAGACGCCCGACGGCGACCTCAAGTGGCCCAACGGGCTGTCCTTCTTCACCGCGCTCACCGGGCGCTCAGATGACTCGAAGCTTTTGTACGGCGGCCCCGGCGGAGGAGGAGGCGGCGCAGACGATGGGAAGCCAGCGCAGGAGGCGCAGACGGGGCACGGCGGCGCGGAGAACGTGGAGGAGTACCTGAGCCTGGAGAGCCACTCGAACAAGGCGAGGAGGATGGAGAACACCCAGAGCGCCAAGTTCAAGAGGAGCTTCACGTTGCCGGCGAGGATGAGCTCGTCCAACTCGCCGTCCCCGTCGGTGTCGGCGTCGACGGGGCCGGCGCCGCAGCAGCAGCAGCAGCAAGGGATGGAGTACCGAGCGCAGCACGAGGGCAGCGTCTACTCGGACCTCATGGAGACGTTCTTGGAGTAGCAACGCAACGCAACGCATGCATGCATGCGTCGATCGATCATCCTCACGACGACAAACGTACGGACTTTACGTTTTCTTGTTCCCACTTTTTGTTTTGTTCCAACCAACCAGGCTATGTTCAAGCTCTTTTAGCGTCAGGTTTGGAGTTTGCTTCGGCTTAATTAGATCATGTAAACCTTTTTTTTTCACCTTCTAGCTTCGTACGTGTCTCGATCGATCTGGTCGTAGTAGCTAGCTAGCTCGTAGTGCAAGAACTGATACATGCATGCATGCAGAGATGGGCATGAGTTTGCTTCCATGATGGCTGGCAAGCTATATGGTGCAATGATGGTGATGTACAATAATATGCAACACCCAATAATACGCTCCTTTTCCTTCCGAAAGCTCGCTTGCTGCACTGTTGCCTACTTATGGCGCGCGCAGGCCGCCTTTTTTGAAATTAGACTGTTTTTTGGTCGTGCCAGTTGCATCATGCATGCACAGTAGGAGTACAACAATCCCATTCACCAGGTAGTCCTCTGAAATTCAACCGTGTTGGACTGTTTCAGTTCTTATGTGTGATGCATGGCATTCCATCCTTTGCTTTGCTCGCTGAAATGTCGTTCCTACATTTGTGCTGCACGTCATGATACGTACGGTACTACTGCCAGTATGTGCCGACGATGTACTTGTATGATTACACGCTTGGCATCGGGGACCAGGACGACGTACGACGTACTACCTTCATGAGACGTCGCGTTCCAAGAAATGATTAGTAAGAAGTTGGAGTGTGCAAGGAACTGGACAGGTAGTTTCTGAAAGGACAAGACAAAGGGAGGAAAGGAGCTGGGACGCATGCTCTGCACGCGCCACGCGACACGGCCTCAGAGAGTGAGAGTGGGAGTGAGAGTGCAAGCTATACTTGATAGCCTCGTCTGCGTATGTTTGGCAGGCATCGGCTGCGAGCAGCTTTACGGTTCACGGATGGAAGAAAAAGAAAAGCGTCAGATATACTCCCCGTCCCAAACGTTCATATATTATACTCCCTCTGTTTCTAAATATAACTTTTTCTAGAGATTTCAATATGAACTACATATGAATATATATGCACATATTTAGAGTGTAGCTTTACGGTTGGGACTGTCTATTTGGCATTCGACTGATTTGTAATTAGATATCATTCAAATTTTCCAACCAATCAGCTGTTCACAGCTGTACGTTGAAAAAACAATTGTCTGTATGTATGTTTTTTCTGAAGAAGACGGGTCTGAAAATCTGACCCGTCAAGCAACTAATAACAACAAACAAATGTAGAACCGATCGGGCCCACAATCCTTTCCTTTTCGTGGAGAACAAAAGCACCTGAGAGGGGAAAAACACAACGCATCAGGAAACAAACTGACGACTCTCCTTCAACTTGGAACCCATGAAAAGCCCCCCCACTCTACCCCCCCCCCCCCCCTCTCATATCTCATCTAACACACAGTCGGAGAGGGGGAAAGAAGGAGATAGAACAGACGCCATGGGAGAGGGGGAGGAGGGGAAGAACATGGACCTAACATACAACAAACACCATGGGAGAGGGCTGGAGAGAAGAAGAGGCATGGCAGAAACGCAATTACCTGGAAGAACACAAGCAGTCACTTGGGGATCACAACAAGATCATCCCAGAGACAAATCGCAGGTACATGAAAATATTCAACTCCTCAAGCTACAGCAGAACTATTCCACCTCTGTTTTGAGTGCCTACATTAGGTCCAATTAGAAACAAGAAAACAAAAACATTTCAGGAATGAATCAGGGGATTGAACTTACTGATAAGATGAAATCAAATAGGAATACACTGTAAAAAAATGCTCCTCTGAGAACATACATCTAGTGAAATCCTATAATGTTTGCCGGCGTTTCCATTTTCTCCTATATTTGGGCATACATCTGTTGGTATCTAGCTGCATGTTTGGCATGGTCAGAGAAAAAACAAAACTGAAAACTTCACTAGATAAAAATAGCATTTCAATATCCTCAAAAAGAACAATACAGGATACACCAAAAAAGAAAAGAAAATGCAGTTACCTATCTCTATACAAATACACTGTACAATCTGAAAAAGAATTACTACTAACAAAATGAGCATTGCTAAGAAATTCTACCAGTGTTGTTCTTCATTTTGTTGCTATTGTACTGACACCTCATACTAAATGTGAGTTACAAATGCCCAGAAATAACAAACAAAAATTTAACCTTTGAAACTAGAAAAATATAGGGCTGAGAAGTTGACAATCAAAATGAATTATTGTAGGAATCATTTTCGTTTACTGCGCTCCTACAATCAGACATCATATACAAGGTAACAAGCAACAACTACAAAATAATGCGAAAAAAGCAAAGATCATTCAAGGTGCTATGGGGGTAATACCTGAAAATGGAACTATCCCGATGCTTGCATGTACACTCAGGGAATGGACCTACAAACATGAATCACCAAAATGAGGGGAACTCCAGCAAAGAAGCAGAAATCAGCTACAACTCAGGAAAAGACACAAAATGTAAGTAAAATTCATGTCTGAAACAAATACAAAACAAATAAGGGTATAGAAAATAAGAGAATAACAAAGCATAAGTTGAATTATTTTGCAGACATGGCAAGAAATGCATGAAGATGATTCAACAGGCGAAGAGGCAGCAGCGGAAGCTAATCCCTGGGAGGCAGCCCTGTTTGAGAACATGAACATACAACATGAGTGAGAGAACTTAAGGAAAAAGATTGCTAAGCACAATAATTTATTTGTACTATGAGGGCAAGCATTGTTTGCTACCTACTAACTATCAAAAGACCACTTTGATAGGCATGTATTCCATGCATTGTTTGTGCCTTATGGACGAAAGTTTAAGATTCCAAGCGTTTAAGATTGCTTGGTTGAGTTTTAAATACATTAGGAAAACTAACAACAAAGTGCAGCGAAAGGGGCTTAGAGAATACAATTGAGAACAAAAGAAATAGCTGAGTAATGAATTACCTTTGTAGCCACTCAAAAAGATTTAGTTGTTTGAAAGATTCTTCAAGAACTTTAGAACTATAAAACAACACTACAACAAATAAGAAGAGACAACAAAATTAAAAATAACAGAATGCAAAATGACAAATAATAAACTGCAAAAAAGTAACTATAAACAATTATTATACGCTGAGAAATAAAGATGATGAAGTAAAAACTTACTTAGTACCAGTCGTTAGCTTGCTACAACAAAATCACAATAAAGAAGACTGCACAAACGAACGAATCAATGGACTACACAATCATTCACCTCAACAAACTAAAATCCGATACCCAAAGATATAGTGCAACACAAAACTAAAAATCCAGAATATCTAGTGAATGTCAAACAAACGGGGAAATCAGAAGATCGTTTCTGCCTCTACAGAAAAACATAATAAGAACTACATTAATAATGCAAAATAAACTAAATATACGTAAGGGAAACCCCGTCGAAAATAACATCAAACAAGCAACCAAAAGAGAAGAAGGTACAACAAATAAAACACAAGAAGAGAAAAGAGACTTACAACATTCCTTCTACTAGCAAATGATAATTTCCTCTTTAGGTACTTGACTTTCTGTACAAAGCAAATACAAAAACATCAAACCAACATAAAAAGGATAGATAATCAGAAAAAGATAAACAAGAAAATAAAACTAGATCAGGAAAAGACTTACACTATTCACATAGAAATTGTATAGAGCTTTATCAAACTCTTCATCATCACCAGAACAATCCTGAAAAAACAGACAACAAAGCACAAAAATTAATAAAATGAAAATAGAAAAATATAAAGGAAAGTGAAAGAAGATATAAGAAGACAAAAATAACTACCAAAGACAGAGCATTAGAACCATCATCAGCAAAATCACTAGGCACGAAAGGATCTTTTAAAGAATCAGCACTCTCAACTGAAGAAACTAGCGGAACATCCTTGGGACAGATGCCGTACTCTACCCATTAAGAAACTAGCTGAAAAACAACAAAGAAATGGGGCTCAATTATAAAGATATGGAAGATAAAACTAGGCTTATAGACTAGGACAAAAAAAAGAAAATAAGCATGAACTAGGTACCGAAAAATGTGGTGAATATGGGAAAAAATATACTGGAAGTGCAATTATGGGGAATTACACTGTAAGAAAATATGTGGGGTTACAGTGTAACTACAGTACAAACTACACAGTAATTATGGGTAAAATTACACTGTAAAAGGGCATATGATTACAGTGTAACTACAGTACAGACTACACAGTAATTATGGGTAAATTTACACTGTAAAATGGCATCGGATTACAGTGTAACTACAGTACAAACTACACAGTATTTTGGGTAAAATTACACTGTAAAAAGGGCATCGGATTACAGTGTAGCTACAGTAATAACTACACGGTAATTATGGGTAAATTTACACTGTAAAATGGCATCGGATTACAGTGTAACTACAGTACAAACTACACAGTAATTAAGGGTGAATTTCACTGTAAAACGGCATCTGACTACAATATAAAGCAGTTCAAACTACCCAGTAATTAAGGGTAATATTACACTGTAAGAGCACATCAGATTACAGTGTAAAAGCAGGCCAAACCATGCAGTAAATATGGGTAAATTTACACTGTAAAAACGCATCAGATTACAGTGTAAAAGCAGGTAAAACTACGCAGTAATAATAGAGAAATTTACACCACTAAATCAAGAGAAATTACATTGTAAGTGAAGTGAAAATTGCACTATTAACACCACTAATTACACTGCAAATATGCATCGGATTACAGTGAAAAAACAAAGACAAATTACACAGTAATTATAGAGGGATTTACGCCGCTAAATTAAGAGAAAATTACACTGCAACTACAGCACAAATTACAGTGTAATTATACATGTGATTATAGTGAAATTACACCGCAAATTAGGGGGGAATTACACTGAGAAAGAGTGTGAAACTATAGAACAAATTACACATTACCTATGCGGGGATTTACACCACAGTAAATAGGAGGGTGGGGGTGGGGGGGGGGGGGTTTACACTGTGAAAATGCAGGGTTAGAAAAGCAACTAGGGATATATTACATCCAAAAAGTTCAGCAACAAGCTACACTGAGTACACTAAACTAGGGGTTTAATACGGGGGAAATTACACCATAAACTAGGGGTTTAATACGGGGGAAATTACACCATAAACTAGGGGTTTAATACACTCAAAAAACAGGAAAAAGCTACATACAGACTACTGAAAAAAATTACACTGAAACTATGGCAAAAACACTGAACGCATGAGGTTGCAGTGAAGCTCTACAAGACAAGGTATAGTGAATCTATAGGGCAACTAATAGGGTTAAAAATTGCACAGCAGAACTGCATACGGATACTCTTTATATCTGGGTGTAACATACACTCCTATTATAGGGGAACACTGAAAAACAAGCATGAAAATTCAGGAAGTTGCAGAAAGGAAACATTCGGAACATAGAAGTTCAGTAACCAGCAGGATGAACAAACATCAGGGAACAAATACATTACAACATGACGAAATTCAGGGGCTAGAACATCAAAACAAGAGCAGCCAACTACAACTACAACTACAACCCCAAACAAGACACCAGAAGATGGCAAAATCTCCCCAACAAACAACCAGAACTCGATCTTCAGAGTCAAGCTACGTCATCCACCGCTGAAAACTAACGCCTACTACACCTACCTCCACATCAACAACAGAGAAACTTACATCAACAGCAGAACACTGCCCCAGGATTTGGCATACGGAAGCCTAACCGGGCGGGATTTGGCCTACTTCTACAACAAAAACAGAAGACTACGGCATGGCAGACTACGCATGGTGTGCTGCAAGCTCTAACCAAAACTCCGGCGCACAACCATGGTGGACTAGAACACCATGGCGGCAACATGCACATCCCGCGATAAAAAAAACACCTACCGCGGATCCACGAAACCCAAAATCACCTGGATCTGGAACTACAGAGCCAGGAAAAGCACGGGCAAAAACGGGAGAGACAAGGACAACCAACCAGGGCAGCCAAGGGAGGAAGAGGAAAATGAGAAGAGATCAAAATCCTGCAGTGGAAGAGCTTGGAATCGCCATGAACAGAAGGAATTGCCTCCCCCACCTCCGCCGCTCGAGCACTCTCCCTCTGCCTCGAAATGAGAAAGGGGAATGACACCCCGCTCCTAAATTCAAAAATGACAAAAACCTACAGTGCCAGCCGGGGCGGGACCGGGTCGAGGAAAACGGGCTGAAGTAGAAAACCGCACCCGATAGAAACCCAACCCGAAAACCAGCACAAACGGAACAGGACCGAGCGCGAATCTCAGGGTGATATCGGACGGACACAGATTTGAATGAAAGCGAATTGAAAAACAGTCGACTGAAAAATAGCAAACCCGTTACGGTTTCACGGAGGGAAGAGGCAAACAAATGAGCGTCG
This sequence comes from Triticum aestivum, assembly GCF_018294505.1. NCBI lineage: Eukaryota > Viridiplantae > Streptophyta > Magnoliopsida > Poales > Poaceae > Triticum > Triticum aestivum. The sequence continues at coordinate 435,896,574 of NC_057802.1, forward strand.
GACGTACACGAACCTCTCCCGCATATGCATGTCCAAAACCAACTTGTAAAATTCTTTGGCAAATAGAATTAGCTCTGTCACGGACTGAGCACAGTTCAGATGGTTAGATTCCCTTGTGTGGTAGACTTATGCCACTAGGATTCAAGTCCTAAATTTAGTACTGGTGCTCGCACTTTTCTAGATTTATTTCAGTTTTTCTGGCGATGTTCGTTTCTGGAAGGACAAGTTTTCGTTGACTATGAGGCATCTAAGATGCAGAGGCCGGTGGCAATCCTCATTTTTCAAAAAAGAAAAATGCGGCATCTATGATAACTTCGTCAATCTCAAGATGTTGTGGCAGTATCTTAGAGGTACTCATAGGAGTACGGTGTGTGTGCATTCATATGAGTGAGTGTATGTGAGCATCTGCCATTGTACCGTGTTAAAACATATTAGCTTTGTCCGTATTTTATTTTCAACCATTTGGTTTTCATATTGCGCCATAACACTAGGATGGTCTTCTTCCACCTCGATTAGCTGCTGAGCGGCATCCTGATAAGAAGCTCCTTTAAAGATGGTTGGGATTATTACCCACTGGGTACTTAGAATTATTAGAAAATATATGCGAATAGATCATTGTAGAAAATAGATGAAGAGACAATATTTGTTAACAAGGTTTATTATCATGTCTACATCACTAAGCCATGCTTACATGCACTTCTCTCATAACAGAGCATGCACAGGTCCACGACAAATCCGCTGAGGCCATCGGACGCATCTCGACCATTGTGTCACGACAGGTCCGGAGACCCTTGCTATGGGCATGTAGGCTGTCACCTTCTTGATTGTATGTAGCCTACCAGCTTCGTCTATTTTTCAGGTGGTGCCTTTATATAATTGTATCAGGTTACTCAAACAGCCGAACCCTACGCATACTCTAAGTCTAACAATATCCCTATACACATATTCAACACATTTTTTACAAGTTTTACCTCGCCATGCTTGTTGTCGACCTCAACAACTCTCCTTCATCCTTCTCCATTCGCTTTACTACCGCTGACTTCTCCATCTCCTTGTTCCTTGATGTTTTTTAAATTTTAGAAGGACAAACCAACACCACTTTTGAATAGTCGTATGAGCGTCGCTTGCCACAGTAGACGAGAACCTAATATCGCAAGGCAAGATATCGAAGCACTATTCCATCACTATATTATCCACAAATAAGAAGAAGAGCACAAAGGAGTGAGGACAACCACAAATTACAACAATTTCAAGAGTTGCAGCTTCTCACCCAGAATATACAACCCTCTGATAATTTTGATAACTGGGTGTACTCTTGGGGATCAACTTTTTCTTCCATCAAGATGTATAAATGCTTATCAAAGAAAGACCCCACGCCCCCTCCTATTTTCAAAAGGATTTGGAAGAATGCTGCTATGTTAAGATACAAGATTTTCTTTTGGCTTCTCCTGCATGACAGAGTGAATTCAAGGAACCTTTTGAGCAGAAAATCTTTCCACCTACCCTCATATAATTGTGAGCTCCGTCAACAACACACTGAAGAAACAACTTTACACTTATTCTGGGATTGCGAATCCACTCAAGACTGCTGGAGTTCCATCTTGGGTCAATGAAGAAGGGTCATTTCAATCTTTGATGAGATCATACTACTTACTGAAGCACTTCCCCCAAATATTGCAATGGAAATTTCGATCATGGGCTGATGGAATATCTGGATGCAGCGTAATGGGAAAATCTTCATATCACAGCCTCCTGCCATTCAAGTTTGGATAAGGGCACTTAAGACAAATCTCCTCCTTCTCAAGCACCGTATCAAGAATAAATTCGAAGCTTTGCTTTCGAATTGGGTTGATCAGTTCCTAGCTTAGTTTACCATGCCGCCTTTTGGGTTTCATAAAACTGGAGTTGGCTGACTCCCTATAGAGGATTTATTTGTACATATTGAACTCCTTTTATTTTTAATATATATACACCATAGACCAATTGTTCTACGTTTTTTCATAATACGTGTCTCATTAATAAAATAAAGATTCAGTTACAAGCCACGTAAACATCGACATTACATGACTGAAAAGATAGGATAATCCTATGCAGAAACCAGTGTCTATCTCTCTCCACAAAGGAAAAGGAGATAGATCACCTCTTCCTCGAGCTCGACACGGCTCCATCGCTGATCAGCAGCTTTACGGACCTCCAAAGTAGTTTGCTTGAAGCAAAACCATTGCCGTTGAAAGAATCAGACCAGGGCAACATGTCCCCGGACACGCTATCGGACTCCAAAAATTGACACCCCAGCACGACTATGACGCCGGAGGAGGAAACCAGAACTGACAACCTTCAACCACAAACCCAACACAAGATGCACCATCTTCCAGTTGTCACTTGCGTAGACAACCGTCTGCGCGTACTCCTGGACGACAAAACCTTCCTGCTCCACCATGACGTCGGAGACAACGCCGTAGGAACGGGGACAGAGCAGAAGGAGAGACACACCTGATGGAGTCACCGCCACCGCCTCGCCGACACCATCCATGAACCCTAACGCCGCCAATCTGAAGGATCGGCAAACACACAATGTCATCAAATACAAGACGCCGCCCATGATGAGCACCGCCAGTGTGGGAGTGGAGTTGAGGCAAATTTATTCGCCCGGGCGCCGCTCCCACCACCCCAATGACGCACCACGACCTACAAATCCAAATCATAACTACAAAGCGGAGGAACGTGAAAGGACATGCGGTGCCCCCATGTGAGGTTTTGGTAATTGATGACATTCTCTATGGACTAATGGTTGCATTGAGTTATATTTGAAGGATTTGTCCATAGGCATTTCTTGAAGTCCATGTGTTGGTTTCAAGGAGTTTATGAGTTGACCAAGGTGCTATTAAGGATTTATCCAAAGATTGGTCATGTGAATGTTGAGCTTATTGCAAGCATGTCTTGAAGAAGAAGATTGTGTGATCATTCATGTTTACCTTCAAGACATCATCCAAATGAAGAGAGTTGGAAAGATTCAAGGTTGATCAAGACTAAGTACAGAGAGTGATTCAAGTTGATCAAAACACAAAGCATAGAAGATGTACCGAGAGGGATCAAGTGATCCCATGGTATGGTAAGCATTGTCCATTACGCTTTGTGTACTAACGCATGGTCTACGTGAGTGTTCTATGTGGGGTTATGTATGTTTCCATGGGCTTGTGTCATGAGGAAGATATCATACAACCCATGGAGAGGATGACATCAAGTGGTGATCGTCATCAAGATTGCGGTGTGCAAGGTCAAGTGGAGCATCACGAAGAGATCAAGTGCTTGAAGCTTGCCGTCCATTGTGGTGTCAATGGACTTGTGAAGATGTGCCAAAGAGTGGATCACCCATAGTGGAGTATGGGGGAGCAATGAACTAGTTTTCATCAAGCCAACGCAATCAAGAAAGGTGGTCCAACTTGAAGGAGTCAAGATAATCATCATCTAGCTCAAGTGGACTATGTGCAAGGCAAAGGTTCACCCTTGATAGGTTTTCTATTCTACCGGTCTCATGGTGGTAGTTGGGAGACCGGGTTATAGGATCGATTGCCGTACTATCAAGGGGGGCTCTCGATGAGTAGCTTGATCGTATCATTCGTAGAGAGCTCAAACCATTGCATCCTTGCATCATCTTTATTGGTTCTTGTTTGGTTCTTCTCCTTGTGAGTTTTTGAGCTTATGGTCATCTTGATGACAAGCTCGAGTTCATCGAAAACAGAGTTCACATGCATCTTCTATGATGTTTTCGATGTTGGAGGTTATGCCGGTTCTTCTCTGTTGGAGGTTTCACTCCTCTATTTGTTTGGGATACATCCCATGCCTCTTCTTACTTTTACCAGTCATTGTTTGGATAGTACTAGTCGTCATCTATCCAACAAGTTTGAGTTTGTAGATTTCGGAGCCCATTTGCAAAAGTTGCGACTGTTTCGGTCCTACCTGCTTCTTTTGTTTTGCTTGGGCTATTTTTCGGCATTCGAGCGGTAGTACCTCTCAGTACCACGGTAGTACCGCTTGCGGTACTTCCGTTATGGACTACCGCAGCCACTGCCGCTTGGGAAAAGTCTTATGTGCATGTTTCCGTTGCCTGTTTTCTCTAAGTGGTAGTAGAGCGGTAGTAGTGCGGTAGTACCGCTCAAGCGGCAGTACTACACCCCCGAGCGGTAGTACCGCTTGTGCTTCAATGGTTGTGCTTGTTTTTGTTGCCTATTGTCGGGGGTTGGGTGCGACATATGCCAATGGATGGCTTATCATGGTGGGAGCGAGTAGAACGTCGCCGGTGCCTGGAAGCGGGATGAGGCGTAGACACGAACGCCGGCGCACTTTACCCAGGTTCGGGGCTCTCCTAGGAGATAACACCCCTAGTCCTGCTCTGCGGGGTCTCCGCATGATCACTAAGGCACTAGTGAGTACAATGGTGCTCCTCGAGCTGTATGCTAGAGGTAGAAGAAGGCAAGGCTTGCTCTCCTCTCCCCCTAGGTGTGAGTCTAATTCTAACAGGTTGGAACCCTTTGCATGGGTGCCCTGGGGGGTTTATATAGGCCTACCCCCAAGGGATACAATGGTAATCCGGCCGGGTGTAGGACCCGGCTGTCAGTCTCTCTGGTCGCCGGCTTCTCCGCCGGCTGCTGGGGCCCGCCGCCTGGTGGGTCCCGCCATCTGGTCTGGTACGGAGCCGACAGGCCGCTCCCGCCGCTCGCGGGTCTTGCCGGCTGCTGATTACTGTAGCTGAGATGCTAATGACGCAGGCCTGGTCTGGGGAGTGTGGCTACAGTCCCGCCGCCTGGTGGGAGATCACTGTAGCCACTGCGGGTCTTATCTTGTTAATGGTGCACGGGCCCCGAGGAAGGAACGGGCCGCCTGCTAGGAGCCGGCCTCCCTTGGGTCCGATCGGTGAGGCTTCCGCCGTCTTCCGGGCTCTCGCTGCCTGGTAGGGCCCGCCGTCTTCAGGCCGTACCGACAGGCGGTCGTGGGAGGAGGGCTCCGCCTGACAGGAGTGACGTCAGGGGCGGAATGGCAACAGTGCCGCACCGGGCGGAGATCTCCGCCTGTACGGAGCACTGTGGCCACGCCTGGTCCTGGATACGGGGGTGATGGGCTGCACTGTAGCCTTGCACTGTCTTGTTTTCTTAATGGGGGCGCAGACTTTGAGGGCGCCGTGGGCCGACTGCTAGGAGCCGGCCTCTTGCTACCTCTTGAGCACTGCGTTGGTTTTCCCTTGAAGAGGAAAGGGTGATGCAGCAAAGTAGCGTAAGTATTTCCCTCAGTTTTTGAGAACCAAGGTATCAATCCAGTAGGAGGCCACACACGAGTCCCTCGCACCTACACAAACAAATAAATCCTCGCAACCAAGGCAATAAAGGGGTTGTCAATCCCTTCACAGTCACTTACGAGAGTGAGATCTGATAGATATGATAAGATAATATTTTTGGTACTTTTAAGATAAACATGCAAAGTAAAGAAAGCAAAATAAAGACGACGCTAGAAATAACTTGTTGACGGGAGATTAATATGATGGAAAATAGACCCGGGAGCCATAGGTTTCACTAGTGGCTTCTCTCAAGAGCATAAGTATTACGGTGGGTGAACAAATTACTGTTGAGCAATTGACAGAATTGAGCATAGTTATGAGAATATCTAGGTATGATCATGTATATAGGCATCACGTCCGAAACAAGTAGACCGACTCCTTCCTGCATCTACTACTATTACTCCACACATCGACCGCTATCCAGCATGCATCTAGAGTATTAAGTTCATAAGAACAGAGTAACGCTTTAAGTAAGATGGCATGATGTAGAGGGATAAACTTATGCAATATGATATAAACCCCATCTTGTTATCCTCGATGGCAACAATACAATACGTGCCTTGCTGCCGCTACTGTCACTGGGAAAGGACACCACAAGATTGAACCCAAAGCTAAGCACTTCTCCCATTGCAAGAAAGATCAATCTAGTAGGCCAAACCAAATTGATAATTCGAAGAGACTTGCAAAGATAACCAATCATACATAAAAGAATTCAGAGAAGATTCAAATATTGTTCATAGATAAACTTGATCATAAACCCACAATTCATCGGTCTCAACAAACACACTGCAAAAGAAGATTACATCGAATAGATCTCCACAAGAGAGGGGGAGAACATTGTATTGAGATCCAAAAAGAGAGAAGAAGCCATCTAGCTAATAACTATAGACCCGAAGGTCTGAGGTAAACTACTCACACATCATCGGAGAGGCTATGGTGTTGATGTAGAAGCCCTCCGTGATCGATGCCCCTCCGGCGGAGCTTCGGAAAAGGCCCCAAGATGGGATCTCACGGGTACAGAAGGTTGCGACGGTGGAATTAGGTTTTTGGCTCCGTATCTGGTAGTTTGGGGGTACGTAGGTATATATAGGAGGAAGAAGTACGTCGGTGGAGCAACGTGGGGCCCACGAGGGTGGAGGGCGCGCCCAGGGGGTAGGCGCGCCCCCTACCTCGTGCCCTCCTGGTTGATGTCTTGACGTAGGGTCCAAGTACTCTGGATCACGTTCGTTCCAAAAATCACGTTCTCGAAGGTTTCATTCCGTTTGGACTCCATTTGATATTCTTTTTCTGCCAAACTCTGAAATAGGAAAAAGACAACAATTCTGGGCTGGGCCTCCGGTTAATAGGTTAGTCCCAAAAATAATATAAAACTGTATAAAAGCCCATTAATGTCCAAAACAGAATATAATATAGCATGGAACAATAAAAAATTATAGATACGTAGGAGACGTAGAAAGAATCCCCAAGCTTAATTCCTGCTCGTCCCCGAGTAGGTAAATAAAAACAGAATTTTTGATGTGGAATGCTACTTGGCATAATTTCAATGTAATTCTCCTAATTGTGGTATGAATATTAAGATCCGAAAGATTCAAGACAAAGGTTTAATATTGACATAAAAGTAATAATACTTCAAGCATACTAACTATGGAATTATGTCCTCTCAAAATAACATGGCCAAAGAAAGTTCATCCCTACAAAATCATATAGTTTAGTCATGCTCCATTTTCGTCACACAAGAATGCTCTCATCATGCACAACCCCGATGACAAGCCAAGCAATTGTTTCATACTTTAGTAATCTCAAACTTTTTTCAATCTTCACGCAATACATGAGCGTGAGCCATGGATATAGCACTATGAGTGGAATGGAATATAATGATGGGGGTTATGTGGAGATGACAAAAAAAAGGAGAAAGTCTCACATCAACGCGACTAATCAATGAGCTATGGAGATGCCCATCGATTGATGTTAATGCAAGGAGTAGGGATTGCCATGCAACGGATGCACTAGAGCTATAGATGCATGAAGGCTCAACAAAAGAAACTAAGTGGGTGTGCATCCAACTTGCTTGCTCACAAAGACCTAGGGCATTTGAGGAAGCCCATTGTTGGAATATACAAGACAAGTTCTATAATGAAAAATTCCCACTAGTATATGAAAGTGACAAACAAGAGACTCTCTATCATGAAGATCATGGTGCTACTTTGAAGCACAAGTGTGGAAAAAAAGGATAGTAGCATTGTCCCTTTTTATTCTCTTTTTTTGGGCCTCCCTTTTTTTGGCCTTTCTCTTTTTTATTTTTTTTGTGACAATGCTCTATGAATGATGATCATCACACTTCTATTTATTTACAACTCAATGATTACAACTCGATACTAGAACAAAGTATGACTCTATATGAATGCCTCCGGCGGTATACCGGGATAGCAATGAATCAAGAGTGACATGTATGAAAAATTATGAATGGTGGCTTTGCCACAAATACGATGTCAACTACATGATCATGCAAAGCAATATGACAATGATGAGCGTGTCATAATAAACGGAACGGTGGAAAGTTGCATGGCAATATATCTCTGAATGGCTATGGAAATGCCATAATAGGTAGGTATGGTGGCTGTTTTGAGGAGGATATAAGGAGGTTTATGTGTGAAAGAGCGTATCATATCACGGGGTTTGGATGGACCTGCGAAGTTTGCACCAACTCTCAATGTGAGAAAGGGCAATGCACGGTACCGAAGAGGCTAGCAATGATGGAAGGGTAAGAGTGTGTATAATCCATGGACTCAACATTGGTCATAAAGAACTCACATACTTATTGCAAAAATCTACAAGTCATCAAAAACCAAGCACTACGCGCATGCTCCTAGGGGGATAGATTGGTAGGAAAAGACCATCGCTCGTCCCCGACCGCCACTCATAAGGAGGACAATCAAAGAACACCTCATGTTTCAAATTTGTTACATAACGTTTACCATACGTGCATGCTACGGGACTTGCAAACTTCAACACAAGTATTTCTAAAATTCACAACTACTCAACTAGCACAACTTTAATATCACTACCTCCATATCTCAAAACAATCATCAAGCATCAAACTTCTCTTAGCATTCAGCACACTCATAAGAAAGTTTTTTTACTAGTCTTGAATACCTAACATATTAGGATCATTTTCCCAATTTAAGCAAATTACCATGCTGTTTAAGACTCTCAAAATAATATAAGTGAAGCATGAGAGAATAATAGTTTCTATAAAACAAAACCACCGCCGTGCTCTAAAAGATATAAGTGAAGCACTAGAGCAAAAACTATATAGCTCAAAAGATATAAGTGAAGCGCATAGAGTATTCTAATAAATTCCGAATCATGTGTGTGTCTCTCAAAAGGTGTGTACAGCAAATATGATTGTGGTAAACTAAAAAGCAAAGACTCAAATCATTCAAGACGCTCCAAGCAAAACACATATCATGTGGTGAATAAAAATATAGCTCCAAGTAAAGTTACCGATGGAAGTAGACGAAAGAGGGGATGCCTTCCGGGGCATCCCCAAGCTTTGGCTTTTTGGTGTCCTTAGATTATCTTGGGGTGCCATGGGAATCCCCAAGCTTAGGCTCTTGCCACTCCTTGTTCCATAATCCATCAAATCTTTTACCCAAAACTTGAAAACTTCACAACACAAAACTTAACAGAAAATCTCGTGAGCTCCGTTAGCGAAAGAAAACAAAACACCACTTAAAGGTACTGTAATGAACTCATTATTTATTTATATTGGTGTTAAACCTACTGTATTCTAACTTCTCTATGGTTTATAAACTATTTTACTAGCCATAGATTCATCAAAATAAGCAAACAACACACGAAAAACAGAATCTGTCAAAAACAGAACAGTCTGTAGTAATCTGTAACTAATGCAAACTTCTGGAACTCCAAAAATTCAGACAAAATAGGAAGACCTAGAAAATTTGTTTATTGATCAGCAGCAATTTGAATCAATATTTTATCACGTTCTGATGATTTTTAACAATTATTTTCGTGAACAGAAAGTTTCTGAAATTTTCAGCAAGATTAAATAACTATCATCCAAGAAGATCCTATAGGTTAAACTTGGCACAAACACTAATTAAAACATAACAACAAATCTAACCAGAGGATAGATCAAATATTTATTCCTAAACAGAAGCAAAAACTAAAAAACTAAAAATAAAATTGGGTTGCCTCCCAACAAGCGCTATCGTTTAACGCCCCTAGCTAGGCATTGATAATTTTAATGATGCTCACATGAAAGATAAGAATTGAAGCGCAAAGAGAGCATCATGAAACACATGACAAACACATCTAACTCTAACATACTTCCTATGCATAGGAATCTTATAGGCAAACAAATTATCATAGCAAGCAAAAACTAGCATATGCAAGGAAGCGGAAAGAAACAATAGCAATCTCAACATAACAAGAGTTAATTTATTATCATGAAAATTTCTACGACCATATTTTCCTCTCTCATAATAATTACATGTGGGATCATAAGCAAATTCAACAAAATAGCTATCACATAAAATATTTTCAACACGATCCACATGCATGCAAAGTTGACACTCTTCCAAAATAGTGGGATTATTATTAACTAAATCATGACCTCTCCAAACCCACTTTTATCAAAAAATTCATAAGATTGAACATTCTCCAAATACGTGGGATCTAAAGTCGACACTCTTCCAAACCCACTTTCAATATTATTGCAAACAATATTATCAATCTCATATTCATCATGGGGATTAAATAAATTTTCAAGATCATAAGAAGAATCACCCCAATCATGATCATTGCAACAAGTAGTAGACATAGCAAAACTAGCATCCCCAAGCTTAGGGTTTTGCATATTATTAGCACAATTGACATCAAGAGAATTTATAGTAAAATCATTGAAATCTTGCTTTTCGTCGAGGGAACTATCAAGCATGGGTGCAATAGCAACAATCTCATTTTTAACATAAGGAACTATAGCAAATTCGTCTTCATAAATATTGGCATCATGGCCACAAGAATAGCAAGCATCATGTTCATCAAGGGATATTTCAACCAAATCATCAGAATCATCATTATCTATAGATTCATGCATATCATTATTTTCTTCCAAAGCAACGGTCATTCTTTCAATAAATTCTTGGACATAGACATTATGAGCAAAGTTTTCATTGCAATATTTAAGTATGACGGAATTTTCAGATTTGTTGAGAGTAAAATCATACTTTTCAATCAAAGAAGCAACTTCATGAGCACCCTTAAAAACGACAAATTCTTCAATTTGTTCGATATCATAGTAGCTATAAACACCCTTTGCATAAGAAGATAAGATTTCATTATCATTAAACTCACATAGGCAGGGAAGGTGTTTTTTAGGGTTCTTAGAGCAACAAGTAAAATCACAAATTTCACAAAGATTCCAAGCATAGCATAGCAAACTATTTATATGATACCATAAGAGCTTCCCCTTTTCAGACAAACGATGACGCACAAAATGAGCATGCTCATCTAAAGATTTCCCATCAACTAGGCTAGTCGGGGTTTCAGCACGAGCGCATAAGGATCGAAGATGATCCAAGTAGAACACTTTAAGTGGATCCATATCAATAGATTTTCAGCAAGCGAAGATGCAAGCATATAGAAGGCACAAGGAAACACAAACAAACATACATACGGGAAGAAGGCGAACGAAAAAGAGAGGGCGAATAAAACGGCAAGGGTGAAGTGGGGGAGAGGAAAACGAGAGGCAAATGGCAAATAATGTAATGCGGGAGATAAGGGTTTGTGATGGGTACTTGGTATGTTGACTTTTGCGTAGACTCCCCGGCAATGGCGCCAGAAATCCTTCTTGCTACCTCTTGAGCACTGCGTTGGTTTTCCCTTGAAGAGGAAAGGGTGATGCAGCAAAGTAGCGTAAGTATTTCCCTCAGTTTTTGAGAACCAAGGTATCAATCCAGTAGGAGGCCACGCACGAGTCCCTCGCACCTACACAAACAAATAAATCCTCGCAACCAACGCAATAAAGGGGTTGTCAATCCCTTCACGATCACTTACGAGAGTGAGATCTGATAGATATGATAAGATAATATTTTTGGTATTTTTATGATAAAGATGCAAAGTAAAGAAAGGAAAATAAAGACGACGCTAGAAATAACTTGTTCACGGGAGATTAATATGATGGAAAATAGACCCGGGGGCCATAGGTTTCACTAGTGGCTTCTCTCAAGAGCATAAGTATTACGGTGGGTGAACAAATTACTGTTGAGCAATTGACAGAATTGAGCATATTTATGAGAATATCTAGGTATGATCATGTATATAGGCATCACGTCCGAGACAAGTAGACTGACTCCTGCCTGCATCTACTACTATTACTCCACACATCGACCGCTATCCAGCATGCATTTAGAGTATTAAGTTCATAAGAACAGAGTAACACTTTAAGTAAGATGGCATGATGTAGAGGGATAAACTCATGCAATATGATATAAACCCCATCTTGTTATCCTCGATGGCAACAATACAATACGTGCCTTGCTGCCCCTACTGTCACTGGGAAAGGACACCGCAAGATTGAACCCAAAGCTAAGCACTTCTCCCATTGCAAGAAAGATCAATATAGTAGGCCAAACCAAATTGATAATTCGAAGAGACTTGCAAAGATAACCAATCATACATAAAAGAATTCAGAGAAGATTCAAATATTGTTCATAGATAAACTTGATCATAAACCCACAATTCATGGGTCTCAACAAACACACCGCAAAAGAAGATTACATCGAATAGATCTCCACAAGAGAGGGGGAGAACATTGTATTGAGATCCAAAAAGAGAGAAGAAGCCATCTAGCTAATAACTATGGACCCGAAGGTCTGAGTTAAACTACTCACACATAATCGGAGAGGCTATGGTGTTGATGTAGAAGCCCTCCTTGATCGATGCCCCTCCGGCGGAGCTCCGGAAAAGGCCCCAAGATGGGATCTCACGGGTACAGAAGGTTCCGGCGGGGGAATTAGGTTTTTGGCTCCGTATCTGGTAGTTTGGGGGTACGTAGGTATATATAGGAGGAAGAAGTACGTCGGTGGAGCAACATGGGGCCCACGAGGGTGGAGGGCGCGCCCAGGGGGGTGAAGGAAATATGCCCTAGAGGCAATAATAAAGTTATTATTTATTTCCTTATATCATGATAAATGTTTATTATTCATGCTAGAATTGTATTAACCGGAAACATAATACTTGTGTGAATACATAGACAAACAGAGTGTCACTAGTATGCCTCTACTTGACTAGCTCGTTGATCAAAGATGGTTATGTTTCCTAGCCATAGACATGAGTTGTCATTTGATTAACAGGATCACATCATTAGGAGAATGATGTGATTGACTTGACCCATTCCGTTAGCTTAGCACTCGATCGTTTAGTATGTTGCTATTGCTTTCTTCATGACTTATACATGTTCCTATGACTATGAGATTATGCAACTCCCGTTTACCGGAGGAACACTTTGTGTGCTACCAAACGTCACAACGTAACTGGGTGATTATAAAGGTGCTCTACAGGTGTCTCCAAAGGTACTTGTTGGGTTGGCGTATTTTGAGATTAGGATTTGTCACTCCGATTGTCGGAGAGGTATCTCTGGGCCCACTCAGTAATACACATCACTATAAGCCTTGCAAGCATTGTAACTAATGAGTTAGTTGCGGGATGATGTATTATGGAATGAGTAAAGAGACTTGCCGGTAACGAGATTGAACTAGGTATCGAGATACCGACGATCGAATCTCGGGCAAGTAACATACCGATGACAAAGGGAACAACGTATGTTGTTATGCGGTCTGACCGATAAAGATCTTCGTAGAATATGTGGGAGCCAATATGAGCATCCAGGTTCCGCTATTGGTTATTGACCGGAGAGGTGTCTTGGTCATGTCTACATAGTTCTCGAACCCGTAGGGTCCGCACGCTTAACGTTACGGTGACAGTTATATTATGAGTTTATATGTTTTGATGTACCGAAGGTTGTTCGGAGTCCCGGATGTGATCACGGACATAACAAGGAGTCTTGAAATGGTCGAGACATAAAGATTGATATATTGGAAGCCTATGTTTGGATATCGGAAGTGTTCCGGGTGAAATCGAGATTTTTCCAGAGTACCGGGAGGTTACCGGAACCCCCCGGTAACTTAATGGGCCTTAGTGGGCCTAGGTGGAAGAGAGGAGAGGAGGCCAGGGCAGGGCCGCACGCCCCTCCCCCCTAGTCCGAATAGGACAAGGAGAGGGGGGCGGCGCCCCCCCTTTCCTTCCTCCCCTCCACCTCTTCCCCCTCTCTCTCCTAGTCCAACATGGAAAAGGGGGGGAGTCCTACTCCCGGTAGGAGTAGGACTCCTCCTGGCGCGCCTCTCCCCTTTGGCCGGCTGAACCCCCCTTGCTCCTTTATATACGGGGGCAGGGGGGCACCTCTGGACACACAATTGATCATTGATCTCTTCGCCGTGTGCGGTGCCCCCCTCCACCATATTACACCTCGATAATATCGTAGCGGTGCTTAGGCGAAGCCCTGCGTCGGTAGAACATCATCATTGTCACCACGCCGTCGTGCTGACGAAACTCTCCCTCAACACTCGGCTAGATCGGAGTTCAAGGGACGTCATCGAGCTGAACGTGTGCTGAACTCGGAGGTGCCGTGCGTTCGGTACTTGATCGGTCGGATCATGAAGATGTACGACTACATCAACTGCGTTGTGTTAACGCTTCCGCTTTCGGTCTATGAGGGTACGTGGACAACACTCTCCCCTCTCGTTGCTATGCATCACCATGATCTTGCATGTGCGTAGGAAAATTTTGAAATTACTACGTTCCCCAACAGTGGCATCCGAGCCAGGTTTTATGCGTTGATGTTATATGCACGAGTAGAACACAAGTGAGTTGTGGGCGATATAAATCATACTGCTTACCAGCATGTCATATTTTGGTTCAGCGGTATTGTGAGATGAAGCGGCCCGGACCGACATTACGCGTACGCTTACGCGAGACTGGTTTCACCGTTGCGAGCACTCGTTGCTTAAAGGTGACTGGCGGGTGTCTGTCTCTCTCACTTTAGTTGAACCGAGTGTGGCTACGCCCGGTCCTTGCGAAGGTTAAAACAGCACCAACTTGACAAACTATCGTTGTGGTTTTGATGCGTAGGTAAGAACAGTTCTTGCTAAGCCCGTAGCAGCCACGTAAAACTTGCAACAACAAAGTAGAGGACGTCTAACTTGTTTTTGCAGGGCATGTTGTGATGTGATATGGTCAAGACATGATGCTGAATTTTATTGTATGAGATGATCATGTTTTGTAACCGAGTTATCGGCAACTGGCCGGAGCCATATGGTTGTCGCTTTATTGTATGCAATGCAATCGCCATGTAATTGTTTTACTTTATCACTAAGCGGTAGCGATAGTCGTAGAAGCAATAGTTGGCGAGACGACAACGATGCTACGATGGAGATCAAGGTGTCGCACCGGTGACGATGGTGATCATGACGGTGCTTCGGAGATGGAGATCACAAGCACAAGATGATGATGGCCATATCATATCACTTATATTGATTGCATGTGATGTTTATCTTTTATGCATCTTATCTAGCTTTGATTGACGGTAGCATTATAAGATGATCTCTCACTAAATTTCAAGATAGAAGTGTTCTCCCTGAGTATGCACCGTTGCCAAAGTTCATCGTGCCCAGACACCACGTGATGATCGGGTGTGATAAGCTCTACGTCCATCTACAACGGGTGCAAGCCAGTTTTGCACATGCAGAATACTCAGGTTAAACTTGACGAGCCTAGCATATGCAGATATGGCCTCGGAACACTGAGACCGAAAGGTCGAGCGTGAATCATATAGTAGATATGATCAACATAGTGATGTTCACCATTGAAAACTACTCCATTTCACGTGATGATCGGTTATGGTTTAGTTGATTTGGATCACGTAATCACTTAGATGATTAGAGGGATGTCTATCTAAGTGGGAGTTCTTAAGTAATATGATTAATAGAACTTAAATTTATCATGAACTTAGTACCTGATAGTATCTTGCTTGTCTATGTTAATTGTAGATAGATGGCCCGTGCTGTTGTTCCGTTGAATTTTAATGCGTTCCTTGAGAAAGCAAAGTTGAAAGATGATGGTAGCAATTATACGGACTGGGTCCGTAACTTGAGGATTATCCTCATTGCTGCACAGAAGAATTACGTCCTGGAAGCACCGCTGGGTGCCAGGCCTGCTGCAAGAGCAACACCAGAGGTTATGAACGTCTGGCAGAGCAAAGCTGATGACTACTCGATAGTTCAGTGTGCCGTGCTTTACGGCTTAGAACCAGGTCTTCAACGACGTTTTGAACGTCATGGAGCATATGAGATGTTCCAGGAGTTGAAGTTAATATTTCAAGCAAATGCCAGGATTGAGAGATATGAAGTCTCCAATAAGTTCTACAGCTGCAAGATGGAAGAGAATAGTTCTGTCAGTGAGCATATACTCAAAATGTCTGGGTATAACAATCACTTGATTCAACTGGGAGTTAATCTTCCGGATGATAGTGTCATTGATAGAATTCTTCAATCACTGCCACCAAGCTACAAGAACTTCGTGATGAACTATAACATGCAAGGGATGAATAAGACAACTCCCGAGCTCTTCGCAATGCTAAAGGCAGCGGAGGTAGAAATCAAAAAGGAGCATCAAGTGTTGATGGTCAATAAGACCACTAGTTTCAAGAAGAAGGGCAAAGGGAAGAAGAAGGGGAAATTCAAGAAGAACAGCAAGAAAGTTGCTGTTCAGGAGAAGAAACCCAAATCTGGACCTAAGCCTGAGACTGAGTGCTTCTACTGTAAGCAGACTGGTCACTGGAAGCGGAACTGCCCCAAGTATTTGGCGGATAAGAAGGATGGCAAGGTGAACAAAGGTATATGTGATATACATGTTATTGATGTGTACCTTACCAGAGCTCGCAGTAGCACCTGGGTATTTGATACTGGTTCTGTTGCTAATATTTGGAACTCGAAACAGGGACTACGGATTAAGCGAACACTGGCCAAGGACGAGGTGACGATGCGCGTGGGAAACAGTTCCAAAGTCGATGTGATCGCCGTCGGCACGCTACCTCTACATCTTCCTTCGGGATTAGTATTAGACCTAAATAATTGTTATTTGGTGCCAGCGTTGAGCATGAACATTATATCTGGATTTTGTTTGATGCGAGACGGTTATTCATTTAAATCAGAGAATAATGGTTGTTCTATTTATATGAGTAATATCTTTTATGGTCATGCACCCTTGAAGAGTGGTCTATTTTTAATGAATCTCGGTAGTAGTGACACACATATTCATAATGCCGAAGCCAAAAGATGCAGAGTTGATAATGATAGTGCAACTTATTTGTGGCACTGCCGTTTAGGTCATATCGGTGTAAAGCGCATGAAGAAACTCCATAATGATGGACTTTTGGAATCACTTGATTATGAATCACTTGGTACTTGCGAACCGTATCTCATGGGCAAGATGACTAAAACACCGTTCTCCGGAACTATGGAGAGAGCAACTAATTTGTTGGAAATCATACATACAGATGTATGTGGTCCGATGAATATTGAGGCTCGTGGCGGATATCGTTATTTTCTCACCTTCACAGATGATTTGAGCAGATATGGGTATATCTACTTAATGAAACATAAGTCTGAAACATTTGAAAAGTTCAAAGAATTTCAGAGTGAAGTTGAAAATCATTGTAACAAGAAAATAAAGTTTCTACGATCAGATCGTGGAGGAGAATATTTGAGTTACGAGTTTGGCCTACATTTGAAACAATGCGGAATAGTTTCGCAACTCACGCCACCCGGAACACCACAACGTAATGGTGTGTCCGAACGTCGTAATCGTACTATACTAGATATGGTGCGATCTATGATGTCTCTTACTGATTTACCGCTATCGTTTTGGGGTTATGCTTTAGAGATGGCTGCATTCACTCTAAATAGGGCACCATCGAAATCCGTTGAGACGACGCCTTATGAACTATGGTTTGGCAAGAAACCAAAGTTGTCGTTTCTTAAAGTTTGGGGTTGCGATGCTTATGTGAAGAAACTTCAACCTGATAAGCTCGAACCTAAATCAGAGAAATGTGTCTTCATAGGATACCCAAAGGAGACTGTTGGGTACACCTTCTATCACAGATCCGAAGGCAAGACATTCGTTGCTAAGAATGGATTCTTTCTAGAGAAGGAGTTTCTCTCGAAAGAAGTGAGTGGGAGGAAAGTAGAACTTGATGAGGTAACTGTACCTGCTCCCTTATTGGAAAGTAGATCATCACAGAAACCAGTTTCTGCGACACCTACACCAATTAGTGAGGAAGTTAGTGATAATGATCATGAAACTTCAGATGAAGTTATTACTGAACCTCGTAGGTCAACCAGATTAAGATCCACACCAGAGTGGTACGGTAATCCTGTTCTGGAGGTTATGTTACTAGACCATGACGAACCTACGAACTATGAAGAAGCGATGGTGAGCCCAGATTCCGCAAAATGGCTTGAGGCCATGAAATCCGAGATGGGATCCATGTATGAGAACAAAGTATGGACTTTGGTTGACTTGCCCGATGATCGGCAAGCCATTGAAAATAAATGGATCTTCAAGAAGAAGACTGACGCTGACGGTAATGTTACTGTCTATAAAGCTCGACTTGTTGCGAAAGGTTTTCGACAAGTTCAAGGGATTGACTACGATGAGACCTTCTCACCCGTAGCGATGTTCAAGTCTGTCTGAATCATGTTAGCAATTGCCGCATTTTATGATTATGAAATTTGGCAGATGGATGTCAAAACTGCATTCCATTTATGGACTGGTGCAAGCTCCAGCGATCCATTTATGGACTGGTGCAAGCCTCTCGGAGTTGGAATAAACGCTTTGATAGTGTGATCAAAGCATTTGGTTTTATACAGACTTTTGGAGAAGCCTGTATTTACAAGAAAGTGAGTGGGAGCTCAGTAGCATTTCTGATATTATATGTGGATGACATATTGCTAATTGGAAATGATATAGAATTTCTGGATAGCATAAAGGGATACTTGAATAAGAGTTTTTCAATGAAAGACCTCGGCGAAGCTGCATATATATTGGGCATCAAGATCTATAGAGATAGATCAAGACGCTTAATTGGACTTTCACAAAGCACATACCTTGACAAAGTTGTGAAGAAGTTCAAAATGGATCAAGCAAAGAAAGGGTTCTTGCCTGTATTACAAGGTGTGAGATTGAGTAAGACTCAATGCCCGACCACTGCAGAAGATAGAGAGAAGATGAAATTTGTTCCCTATGCTTCAGCCATAGGCTCTATCATGTATGCAATGCTGTGTACCAGACCTGATGTGTGCCTTGCTATAAGTTTAGCAGGGAGGTACCAAAGTAATCCAGGAGTGGATCACTGGACAGCGGTCAAGAACATCCTGAAATACCTGAAAAGGACTAAGGATATGTTTCTTGTTTATGGAGGTGACAAAGAGCTCATCGTAAATGGTTACGTTGATGCAAGCTTTGACACTGATCTGGACGATTCTAAATCGCAAACCGGATACGTGTTTACATTGAACGGTGGAGCTGTCAGTTGGTGCAGTTCTAAGCAAATTGTCGTGGCGGGATCTACGTGTGAAGTGGAGTACATAGCTGCTTCGGAAGCAGCAAATGAAGGAGTCTGGATGAAGGAGTTCATATCCGATCTAGGTGTCATACCTAGTGCATCGGGTCCAATGAAAATCTTTTGTGACAATACTGGTGCAATTGCTTTAGCAAAGGAATCCAGATTTCACAAGAGAACCAAGCACATCAAAAGACGCTTCAATTCCATCCAGGATTTAGTCCAGGTGGGAGACACAGAAATTTGCAAGATACATACGGATCTGAATGTTGCAGACCCGTTGACTAAGCCTCTTCCACGAGCAAAACATGATCAGCACCAAGACTCCATGGGTGTAAGAATCATTACTATGTAATCTAGATTATTGACTCTAGTGCAAGTGGGAGACTGAAGGAAATATGCCCTAGAGGCAATAATAAAGTTATTATTTATTTCCTTATATCATGATAAATGTTTATTATTCATGCTAGAATTGTATTAACCGGAAACATAATACTTGTGTGAATACATAGACAAACAGAGTGTCAGTAGTATGCCTCTACTTGACTAGCTCGTTGATCAAAGATGGTTATGTTTCCTAGCCATAGACATGAGTTGTCATTTGATTAACGGGATCACATCATTAGGAGAATGATGTGATTGACTTGACCCATTCCGTTAGCTTAGCACTCGATCATTTAGTATGTTGCTATTGCTTTCTTCATGACTTATACATGTTCCTATGACTATGAGATTATGCAACTCCCGTTTGCCGGAGGAACACTTTGTGTGCTACCAAACCTCACAACGTAACTGGGTGATTATAAAGGTGCTCTACAGGTGTCTCCAAAGGTACTTGTTGGGTTGGCGTATTTCGAGATTAGGATTTGTCACTCCGATTGTCGGAGAGGTATCTCTGGGCCCACTCAGTAATACACATCACTATAAGCCTTGCAAGCATTGTAACTAATGAGTTAGTTGCGGGATGATGTATTATGGAATGAGTAAAGAGACTTGCCGGTAACGAGATTGAACTAGGTTTTGTCTGAAACTTCGAGTGCCACGGTGGGAACTGGGTGGCGTGCTAGCTAAGCTTCTTGGCCTGTCGCCCATCATGGGCGCGCCATGTGGCGTCAGCCAGCCAGGCCAGCCTGCCAGCCCACGCGCGCGATGGGACGCGACCGCAGGCTGGGCCCGCCACCACCGGGCCTCGGCACGCGAGCGGATCCGCTGCGGCCGAGACGGGCGGTTGGGGTTCCCCGCGGAGTTACTGCGTGCAGTAACTTACGCGATAAAGGTGGGGACGTGGGGTCGTGGGCACAGTTAATCCCACGATCCCACGCCCGCCCCCTCGGCTTCATAGCCCGTAGGCTATAAGTAGGGGGAGGAGAGGGAGCGGCAGAGCACGCGCGCGCCCCTCCACCCTGCTCTTGCCTCCTTCTTCTTCCTCTCGCCGCAGCGCCCCCGAGCCACGCCGGAGCGCTGCCGCAGCTCGTCTTCATCGAGTTCGTTCGCCCCGAGCCCTCTCTGCCCCGCTCCACTCTCAGTTCCCCCGCCGCAACCTTTTCTTCGTCGAGCTCTCCATGGCGCGCGAGCAAGGAGGAGACTGGGACGGGTCGAACGTCAATGAAGACCATATCACTTTCCTCCACGAGACACGGTGTCTCCCCGGCGCGGGCTACGTGAAGGCGCGCGTGCTGCCGGAGGGAGAGATCTCGCCGGCGCCGGGGGAGGGCGAGCGGGTCGTCTTCCGCTCGCACTTCATCCGCGGCTTCGGCCTGCCGGCGAGTGGCTTTCTCCGCTCGTTTCTCGAGTTTTATCACCTCCAGCCTCATCACATCACGCCCAACACCGTGATGCTCCTGGCCGCCTTCGTCATGATGTGCGAAGGCTATCTTGGCATCCTCCCCACCATCGAGCTGTGGGGGGCATTCTTCTACACCAAGATGGGCACCTCCGTCCGGGAGGTGGCTGCCCAGTGTGGTGCCTTCGTCGCGGTTCGCGGGCCGTCGCCGAAGAACGCCTTCCCCACCATCAAGCTGCCACAGTCGGTCAAGATGTGGCAACAATCGTACTTCTACGTGGAGAACGTGGACCCGGTCGTCGACTTCATCAACCTGCCGGCTTATGTAGCCGGTCCGCCGGCTGAGCCTCGGGCCAGCTAGGGCTACAAGCCGAAGCCGGTATCAGCAGACGGCGCCACCGCCATTCAACGACTCCGGGAGCTGACCAACACTGAGGGCCTCAAGGCGTCCGACTTGGTGGTTGCCTTCGTCGCACGCCGGGTTCTCCCGCTCCAAGGCCGGCCGCACCTGATCAGCCGGATGAGCGGGCATCGCGACCCGTGCCGGCTGAGCACCAAGGAGATGCCGGCTGCCGAGGTCGCAAACTTGGTGAACGAGATCTCTGGCCTCAAGCTGGAGGGATCTTGGAGCTTCGGCAAGCGGCCATATTCCCACACCGACCCACCGCCTGTGGTAAGCTTTCCACTTCTTTCTTTTTGATACTCGTCTTGGTCTTGGTCTTGTTCAGTCGGCCTCTCACCACTTGAAACAGATCTATATGTCGGAAGCGACGACCGCCATCGTAGGGGCGGGTGGCGACTACGAACCGGACCGGGCGGCGAGCGACGTGGACGACCCCGACTTGGGGGCGGCCGCCTTGGAGGACACCACGACAGGCGGCGTCTATGAAGCAGGCGGCTCCGAAGAAGGCGGCATTGAGACCTGGCCCGATGATGATGAGGAGAAAGAAGAGCCGTGCCCTGCGCAGGGCACCGGCAGGGCGGACGCGGGCCGCTCCGTCGAGCCGACTGCTCGAGGCGGTACGCGAAAGCGTAAACAAGGCGCCGTCTTGTTTGGCAGCGCACCGAAGAAGGCCAAGAATCCGACCGCCGCGACCAGGCGGAAAGAGGCCGCAGCGAAGGAGGCCAAGTACCAGAAGCTCCCGAAGGCGCCTCCCATGGTGTCGGCGTAAGTATCTTTTCCTTGTGCTCTTCTTTCTTGTTGATTCTTTCTGAGCTTCCCCTCTTCGTCTTTCTTGACTTAGGGCCCCGCTCTCTCTTGAGAAGTCCGCCGCCGCCTCCATCGTTGGGTCGGCGGAGACCTCCAGCACCACCCGGCGAATTGATCCGGCCGCCGACCTCCGGGAGGCGTGGGAGCGAAACGCGCGGGAGGTGCGCGAGGAGCAGGAAGCCGCCCGCCTGGAGAAGGCGGAGGCGGACAAGGCGGAAGCCGCCGCCTTGAAGAAGCTGGTGGAGGCCGAAGCTGCCACCGCGGCGAAGAAGCAGGCTGAGGAAGCCGCACGCCGTCAGTCGGCGTTGTTTGTCATCCCCCTGAACTCTGCGCCGCCACCGCCAGAGTTTGTGGTGCCGACTGGGGGAGCTGGCGATGAGCACCCGATCATGGAGAGGGACGGCGGCGACGTCGTCATGCTGGACGTAATCGTGCCCCTGCCACCACCTTCTGAGGAGGCGCAAGACAAGCAGCCGACTGATCCGCCAGCGCCACCAGCCGGAGATGAGATGCCGACGGGCCCGACTCCCGAGATCCGCACACCCTCACGCCGCCAGTTCGCAAAGGCGGTTTCGGCGCCACGCCTGCTGGAGGCCACAGGCGCGAGCTCCTCGATCCCGGACGCCGAGGCGACCAGCGCCACACCCGCTGACTGGGTGCGGGGAGGCGGGACATGCCCTTTGAATCAGGCGATCCTCGACGTCCAAGGCAAACTCCGGGCCGAGGCCGACACCCTGAAGTGGTGCAACCAAGCATTCCTGGAGTCGCGAGCAGCCGTCCGGGTATGCTTCTTGGTTCTTCATTTTTGATTCTTGTATTTCTTATACTTCTCTGTGGGGGCACGCCAGCGCACCCACTGGGTGTAGTCCCCGAGTTTTAGGCCGGCTGCTGAGCAGGCGGCTCGGAACTTTAACTAGCAAGCTCCGAGTACTGACATCGTCTTATATCTTTACTGCCGGATTATCATTACCTTCGCACAGCCGCCTTCAACTCCAAAGTCCAGGAGCTGACTCAACTGATCGCCGACTTGTCAGAAAGCCGGAGTAAGTCTTTGTTTTCTGCGGGGGCGTGCTGGCGCACCCGCGGGCTGTAGTACCGAAGATTTGGGCCGACTGCTGAGCAGTCGGGCCGGATCTCCTCAGCAACTATTTCTCTCCTTGTTGATTGTTGATGTCTTTTTCTTCTACTACTTTTGCAGAGGCCAACACCACCCTGCAGCAGCAGTGGGCGAAGCCAACACCATGCTGCGAGCCAAGGAGGCGGACTGCAGCAAGCTGGCCGAAGAGCATGACCGGCCGGTCACGCAACTGGCGGAGCAGGCGGAACTTCTTAAGAAGACCCAGAAGGAGGCGGAGGACAAAGAGGCCGGTCTCCTTGCTGAGTTTGAGACCGAACACTCTGCCTGGACCGACAAGGAGGCCATGCTGACCGCCGGCTTCGGCGAGATTGAAGACATGGTCGATGGTAACTGCCTTCTTTACTCTTTCTTCAAGCCGCCGGCTTCTGATCAAGCCGGCTTCTTGTTTCTAATTTTGGCTTCTTTGCTTTCTGTTTGAGCAACTTCTTCCCCAGTCACTCTGGTGCTGCCAATCAGGCTATCGAGGCCGACCACGAAGGACAGAGGGCAGAAGGCGAGAAGATTGCTGCCGACGCCCCCCGCACTCTTAGCGAGCAGCTTCTCAGCATCCAGGCTCGTCTTCGGCCGGCTCATCGGATGCTGCGCCGCCTTCAGCGTGTCAGCGCCCAGGCGATCGCCGCCCTGTGGCCAGACATGCCGGCTCCACGCACACCCAGCCGGACTGCTGACTGGCTGGAGGTGGCGGCTGGTTGCCTTGAAGCTTGGAAGGGCTCCTCGGCCCGGGCTAGGGCACGCCGGGCCTTGGAGTTCGTCAAGGCGTGGTACCCTGGGCTAAATCTAGCCCAGTTGGCCACGCTTCGACTGGAAGCTCAAGAGGAGCTGGTGGCGGTGGAGCGTGACCTTGTCCAGCGGGCCGCGGCGATCGCCGAGTACACCGGCACCAGCGTCTTCGTTTCTGAGCTGGCTGAACCCGAAGGATGGCAAGGACTCGGCCGAACTGATCGACTCCAGCAATGAGGGAGAAGACGAGGAGGACGAGGGAGGTGAGGAGGAGGCGCCAGAGGTTGAAGCGGACGACCAGCCTCAGCTCGACCGCGCCTCCAGCAACGAGCCACGCCCGAGCGAGCCGGCTGCTGCTGAAGGTGACCAAGCGGAGACCAACCAGCCGACCACTCCACCAACCGGCACCACCGACTCCATCGTTCCGCCAGCTGCTCCCTAGGCTGCCAATTTATCTTTGTTTTTACGTGCCTATTAGTCTCAGCAAACTTTGTTAATTTTGCACAATTCCACCCGCGGTGTGTATTTCAAACTCCTGTTGAATGTCGGCCAAGGGCCTTTTGATGTGTAAATATATTTGCCGAGTTCTATCTTTCCTTGCTTTCTGCTCTTTGGCTTTTTCCTTTGCCGCCTTCCCTCGGTTGCCGTCTTGCCAGCCGAACAGCCGCTCTGCGGACTGTGGCTGGGTCAAGTACTTAGCCACTTTCGGGGAGGCAAGTACTTAGCCGATTAGAGTTTTCTAGCAAGTTAAGTAGAAGCCGGCCGGCCGGCTGCTCAGCAGCCGGTCGGCGAAGCCGGAAACCGGCTTGAATTATGTGAATGCTTTGGGTCCTTAGCCATTTTTCATGCGAACACCCTTTCTTCCCTAACTCCTGCCCACCAGACAGTTGCTCTGCGAGCTGCGGCTTCTCACAGGAGAAGGCCTAAGTGCCAACACATTACTTGTCCGGCTGCAGGAAGCATTACATAGTACAAGGCGGCGAGTCCCCGGGTCGACTGGTCGAACCCGGTGCCAGGCGGACTAATGAAATAACACAATGACAGGCATAATACTTATCATATAGATAAAAGAGGGCAGTCCCCGAGCTCTTCTGGGGGGACCCGGAGTCTTCGTACTTAATACAAAAGTTGGCGTGGTACATACTGCATCAACTGTAAAACCTTCGGAGGAGGTTTGCATTCCATGGTCGCTCCGTCTCCTTGCCAGAGTCATCTCTTTTGCGTGCTCGAGGCTTCTGAGCATCGATCAGGTAGTAGGAGTCATTCCCCAACACCTTGCTGACGATGAAGGGGTCTTCCCAAGGTGCCGAGAGCTTGTGCTGGCCGGCTGTCCGCTGGATCAGCCGGAGCACAAGGTCTCCCTCTTGGAAAGATCTTGGCTTGACCTTCCGATTGTAGTATCGGCGAAGGCTCTGCTGGTAGATGGTGGACCGGCTGAGTGCCAACAGTCGGCCCTCTTCCAGCAAATCGACGTCGTCTACTCGTGCTTCTTTTGCCTCCTCTTCGGTGTACATGGTGACTCGAGGGGAGTCAAATTCTATGTCCGTCGGGATTACGGCTTCGGCACCGTAGACGAGGAATAAAGGCGTGAAGCCGGTTGGCTTGTTCGGAGTTGTGCGCAGGCTCCAGAGGACGGCCGGCAGCTCATCGAGCCAACAGCCGGCCGAACGCTCCAGAGGCTCGACCAGTCGGGGCTTGATGCCGGATAAAATGAGGCTGTTTGCTCGCTCCACCTGGCCGTTTGACTTTGGATGGGCAACGGACGCTAGGTCCAGTCGGATGCCCTGCGTCGCGCAGAAACGGGCCAAGGCGCCTTTGGCAAAGTTTGTGCCGTTGTCGGTGATGATGCTGTGTGGTATGCCATACCGGATGGTGATGTCGGAGATGAAAGTCACAGCAGTCGGACCATTCAACTTATTAATTGGCTTTGCTTCTATCCACTTGGTGAACTTGTCCACCGCGACAAGCAGATGAGTCATGTGATGTCTACTACACAACCTTCTTCTTGTAGACGTTGTTGGGCCTCCAAGTGCAGAGGTTTGTAGAACAGTAACAAATTTCCCTCAAGTGGATGACCTAAGGTTTATCAATCCGTGGGAGGCGTAGGATGAAGATGGTCTCTCTCAAGCAACCCTGCAACCAAATAACAAAGAGTCTCTTGTGTCCCCAACACACCCAATACAATGGTAAATTGTATAGGTGCACTAGTTCGGCGAAGAGATGGTGATACAAGTGCAATATGGATGGTAGATATAGTTTTTTGTAATCTGAAAATATAAAAACAGCAAGGTAACTAATGATAAAAGTGAGCGTAAACGGTATTGCAATGCTAGGAAACAAGGCCTAGGGTTCATACTTTCACTAGTGCAAGTTCTCTCAACAATAATAACATAATTGGATCACATAACTATCCCTCAACATGCAACAAATAGTCACTCCAAAGCCACTAATAGCGGAGAACAAACGAAGAGATTATGGTAGGGTACGAAACCACCTCAAAGTTATTCTTTCTGATCATTCTATTCAAGAGTCCGTAGTAAAATAACACGAAGCATTCTTTCCGTTCGATCTATCATAGAGTTCGTACTAGAATAACACCTTAAGACACAAATCAACCAAAACCCTAATGTCACCTAGATACTCCAATGTCACCTCAAGTATCCATGGGTATGATTATACGATATGCATCACACAATCTCAGATTCATCTATTCAAACCAACACAAAGTACTTCAAAGAGTGCCCCAAAGTTTCTACCGGAGAGTCAAGACGAAAACGTGTGCCAACCCCTATGCATAGGTTCATGGGCGGAACCCGCAAGTTGATCACCAAAACATACATCAAGTGAATCACGTGAATATCCCATTGTCACCACAGATAAGCACGGCAAGACATACATCAAGTGTTCTCAAATCCTTAAAGACTCAATCCGATAAGATAACTTCAAAGGGAAAACTCAATCCATTACAAGAGAGTAGAGGGGGAGAAACATCATAAGATCCAACTATAATAGCAAAGCTCGCGATACATCAAGATCGTACCACCTCAAGAACACGAGTGAGAGAGAGAGATCAAACATATAGCTACTGGTACATACCCTCAGCCCCGAGGGTGAACTACTCCCTCCTCGTCATGGAGAGCGCCGGGATGATGAAGATGGCCACCGGTGAGGGTTCCCCCCTCCGGCAGGGTGCCGGAACAGGGTCCCGATTGGTTTTTGGTGGCTACAGAGGCTTGCGGCGGCGGAACTCCTGATCTATTCTGCTCCCCGATGGTTTTAGGGTATATGGACATATATAGGCGAAAGAAGTCGATCAGGGGAGCCACAAGGGCCCCACGAGGGTGGAGGGCGCGCCTGGGGCGCGCGCCCCCTGCGTCGTGCTCTCCTCGTTGATTCCCTGACGTGTACTCCAAGTCTCCTGGATTGCTTCCGTTCCAAAAATAACTCTCCCGAAGGTTTCATTCCGTTTGGACTCCGTTTGATATTCCTTTTCTGCGAAACACTGCAAGGGAAAAACAGAAACTGGCACGGGGCTCTGGGTTAATAGGTTAGTCCCAAAAATAATATAAAAGTGTATAATAAGGCCCATAAACATCCAAAACAAAATATATAATAGCGTGGAACAATCAAAAATTATAGATACGTTGGGGACGTATCAGCATCCCCAAGCTTAATTCCTGCTCGTCCTCGAGTAGGTAAATGATAAAAACAGAATTTTTGATGTGGAATGCTACCTAACATATTTATCCATGTAATCTTCTTTATTGTGGCAAGAATATTCAGATCCATAAGATTCAAAACAAAAGTTTAATATTGACATGAAAACAATAATACTTCAAGCATACTAACAAAGCAATCATGTCTTCTCAAAATAACATGGCCAAAGAAAGTTATCCCTATATAATTGTAACATCCCAAATTTTTAATTTGGTATGTTATACATAGATCATCATTGCATATCATATTTTATTGCATTTTGACAAATCCTCGATAAATCCTAAGCAACTCAAGGACCCTCGGAGAGAGTTGGGGATTTTCTCAAATTTTCATATTTGATTTTCATCAAATAATAAGACGAGGATTTTGGTTTTAATTATTTTCTCTCCGGAAAAATATTTCATTAAACAAAATAAATGAGAGGAGAAAATATGACTTCTCCAAAACAATTGAAATACTGGAGGAAAAGTGTTAAAATCATTTATTGGAATTTATTCGGATTTTAAATTTCAATTTTAATTGCATTAAAAAAATATTGCATGTTTTCAAAAATTTATTTTGAGTTAAAACAATGTTCACCCTATTCTAGAATTTCTAACTAGACGGGGAAAATTTGTTTTATCTTTTTTGGATTTTTATTTATTTTTCTACGAATTTTTCGGCGGAACGTTTTAAAAAAAAAATTGCGCAGCGCCCGACTGGGCCGAGGCCAGCCGAGCCGCCGGCCCGCCCACGGGATCTCCTTCCCCAGCACGTGCCGCCGCCGCCCGGTGTCCATGGCGAGCACGGGAGCCCCGCCGTGCCTTTGCCCCTTCCCCAAGCCGCCGGACCCCCCCCTTCTATATATACCCCCTGCCTCTTCGTCTCACCCCGCCGCCCGCACCCGAACCCCGCCGCCGCCCGCGCCGGAAGCCGCTCCGCCGCCGCCTTGTGCCGCCGCCGCCGCTCGCCGACCCCGCCGCCGGAGCCGCCCCCTCGCCGCCCCACCGGAGCTCTGTCCCGACGAGGTAGCCGCACCTCGCCTCGTTTGCCGGTTTTTGTAAAAAAAAACGTTCGTTAAAAAAAAACCTAGATCGGTTTTTTTCGGTTTTGTTATTTTGTGAGCGTTCACCGACTCGTTCGTCTTAACGAACGCGTTCGCCGGATTTTCTCTGTTAACGAACGTCCGTTCTTTAACCGTTCGTCCGTTTTTCTTTTTCGTCGGATTTTTCCTGATTATCTCAGATTTCGATTTCTGATCGAATCTTCGTTTCTGTTTAACTTTTCGCTCGTTTATCGGAATCAGGCGATTCAAGCGCCTAGAGTTTCGTCTCGAAATTCTCTTTCCGTTTAACCTACTCAAACAAGTTTTTGCTACTGTAAAATTTGACCTAGATCCAGATTAGTAAACGAAGCTTGTTTCTTTCACCGTTTGACTTTCGTTGCTTCGTTCGAGTTGATTCTTTTTGCAAACCGGAGTTCTTAAGTTGAACTTTCTGGTTGGATCTTTCATTCGAGTTTTACCTGTGCATTAGATGAGTACTGATTGTATGCTTGTTTGTTTGCGATAGAGTACCCGGAGTGTGCCGCTTGTTACTTCGAATCGCTAGGTTTCGCGGATCATCAGCAAGGCAAGTAACACTTTGATCATACTTTCCATACCCAGTTTTATTGCATTAGTCCTATTCCTCAAACATTGCATGGTTAGGATCAAATTAAATTGTGGGTTTTGGGAAGTAGTTGAGGTAGTACCTATTACCTGTTTTATTTATCAAACCCTTGGGAGTTACTTCTACGTTGCTATTATATTGCCATGCTATGCTCGTAGACGTGGATTGGGTTTGAGTGATATTCATGACAGATGTGAGATTTTTAATAATGGTTTACCTAAGGTGGCAACTAAAACTCATATCTGGGTGGATTGAGGCACCTGGAGAATCCAGTGTTGTCTGTTTGTATAAGGACCGCCACCCAGGCTCAAAGGGATCATAAGATTATTCATGCTAGAAACTTCCGTGTGCAGCCACAAGCTATTATGGGCTCTAGCATAGTTGAGTAGGTTACATGATCTCTTGAAGAGGTGGGCTAGCAGATGTAGGGGAAAGTAGGTGTACCGGTCCACCCAGAGTAAAGAGTGATTGTTCCTGAAAGACTGTGTCTCGGTCATCCGTTTCTCAAACATCATGCAGTGCGAGAATCAAGCGGAGGCGATCGAGTCTTGTGGGGAAAAGTGCGCAAACCTCTGCAGAGTGTACAAACTAATCATGGTTAGCCGTGTCCCCGGTTATGGACAACTTGAGTATCTAGTACCTGGATTATCATTTGAATCTCATCACCATGTTACTTTTAATTAATTTTGTTGGGTTAATGATGACTCTTAATTGGGATTGAGTTGGAGGTACCTTCTCAATGTTTAACAACCACCATGATAGTTAAATAAAATTTATTCCTTTGTAGTAGGAAAAAAATTGGCTTTTCGCAAAACTGTAACCATAGAGCTTTCCACCAGCCATATATGCATGTAGTATAGCATTATTATTGTTCATTATTCTCTATGTGTTACATTGCCAGCATATTCCATGTGCTGACCCGTTTTCGGGCTGCAACATTTCATGTTGCAGACTTTTCAGACGACGAGTAAGGTGCCTTAGGTCGTGGTCTTATACTCAGTGATGCCGCTGGAGTTGATGGACTCACTTATCTTCCAAGTCTTCCGCTGTTATCGTTTATAGATGGCCTTAAGCCATATTTATCATACTTAATCTCTTTGGAGATATTCGATGTAATAAGTGTGTGATTGCTACTCTGTTATAAATCCTCCATTTGTACTGTGCGTGTCAGCATTACTGATCCAGGGATGACACTGGTGCACAGCAGCACAGACCATTTGAGGTCTGGTCGCTACAAAAATCATATAGTCTGGCTATGCTCTATCTTCACCACACAAAATATTTAAATCATGCACAACCCCGATGACAAGCCAAGCAATTGTTTCATACTTTTGATGTTCTCGAACTTTTTCAATCTTCACGCAATACATGAGTGTGAGCCATGGACATAGCACTATAGGTGGAATAGAATGGTGGTTGTGGAGAAGACAAAAAGGAGAAGATAGTCTCACATCAACTAGGCGTATCAACGGGCTATGGAGATGCCCATCAATAGATATCAATGTGAGTGAGTAGGGATTGCCATGCAACGGATGCACTAGAGCTACAAGTGTATGAAAGCTCAACAAAAGAAACTAAGTGGGTGTGCATCCAACTCGCTTGCTCACGAAGACCTAGGGCAATTTGAGGAAGCCCATCATTGGAATATACAAGCCAAGTTCTATAATGTAAAATTCCCACTAGTATATGAAAGTAACAACATAGGAGACTCTCTATCATGAAGATTATGGTGCTACTTTGAAGCACAAGTGTGGTAAAAGGATAGTAGCATTGACCCTTCTCTCTTTTTCTCTCATTTTTTATATTTTTTTATTTGGGCCTTTTCTCTTTTCTTTATGGCCTCCTTTTTTTAGTCCGGAGTCTCATCCCGACTTGTGGGGAAATCATAGTCTCCATCATCCTTTCCTCACTGGGACAATGCTCTAATAATGATGATCATCACACTCTTATTTACTTACAACTCAAGAATTACAACTCGATACTTAGAACAAAATATGACTCTATATGAATTCCTCCGGCAGTGTACCGGGATGTGCAATGAATCAAGAGTGACATGTATGAAAGAATTATGAAGGTGGCTTTGCCACAAATACGATGTCAACTACATGATCATGCAAAGCAATATGACAATGATGAAGCGTGTCATAATAAACGTAACGGTGGTAAGTTGCATGGCAATATATCTTGGAATGGCTATGGAAATGCCATAATAGGTAGGTATGGTGGCTGTTTTGAGGAAGATATATGGTGGGTGTATCATACCGGCAAAAGGTGCGCGGTATTAGAGAGGCTAGCAATGGTGGAAGGGTGAGAGTGCGTATAATCCATGGACTCAACATTAGTCATAAAGAACTCATATACTTGTTGAAAAAATCTACAAGTTATCAAAGCAAAGTATTGCGCGCATGTTCCTAGGGGGATAGATTGGTAGGAAAAGACCATCGCTCGTCCCCGACGCCACTCATAAGGAAGACAATCAATAAATAAATCATGCTCCGACTTCATCACAAAACGGTTCACCATACGTGCATGCTACGGGAATCACAAACTTTAACACAAGTATTTCTCAAATTCACAACTACTCCACTAGCATGACTCTAATATCACCATCTTCATATCTCAAAACAATCATAAGGAATCAAACTTCTCATAGTATTCAATGCACTTTATATGAAAGTTTTTATTATATCCCTCTTGGATGCCCATCATATTAGGACTAAATTTTATAACCCAAGCAAATTACCATGCTGTTTAGGACTCTCAAAATAATATAAGTGAAGCACGAGAGTTCATCTATTTCTTCAAAATAAAACCACCGCCGTGCTCTAAAAGGATGTAAGTGAAGCACTAGAGCAAATGACAAACTACTCCGAAAGATATAAGTGAAGATCAATGAGTAGTCGAATAATTATGCAACTATGTGAAGACTATCCTATTTAATAATTTCAGATCTTGGCATTTTATTCAAACAGCAAGCAAAACAAAAGAAAATAAAATGACGCTCCAAGCAAAACACATATCATGTGGTGAATAAAAATATAGCTCCAAGTAAAGTTACCGATGGATGAAGACGAAAGAGGGGATGCCATCCGGGGCATCCCCAAGCTTAGGCTTTTGGTTGTCCTTGAATATTACCTTGGGGTGCCTTGGGAATCCCCAAGCTTAGGCTCTTGCCACTCCTTATTCCATAGTCCATCGAATCTTTACCCAAAACTTAAAAACTTCACAACACAAAACTTAACAGAAAATCTCGTGAGCTTCGTTAGCGAAAGAAAACAAAACACCACTTCAAGGTACTGCAATGAACTCATTCTTTATTTAAATTGGTGTTAAACCTACTGTATTCCAACTTATCTATGGTTTATAAACTCTTTTACTAGCCATAGATTCATTAAAATAAGCAAACAACACACGAAAAACAGAATCTGTCAAAAACAGAACAGTCTGTAGCAATCTGTAACTAACGCAAACTTCTGGAACTCAAAAAATTCTACCAAAATAGGACGACCTAGATAATTTGATTATTGATCTGCTTCAATTGTAATCAGTATTTTATCACGTTCTGGTGATTTTAAACAATTGTTTTCATGAACAGAAAGTGTCTGGAATTTTCAGCAAGATCAAATAACTATCATCCAAGAAGATCCTATAGGTCTTACTTGGCACAAACACTAATTAAAACATAAAACCACATCTAACCAGAGGCTAGATAGATTATTTATTACTAAACAGACCCAAAAATCAAGGAACAATAATAAAATTTGGCTTGCCTCCCAACAAGCGCTAACGTTTAACGCCCCTAGCTAGGCATGATGATTTCAATGATGCTCGCATAAAAGATTAGAATTGAAACACAAAGAGAGCATCATGAAGAATATGACTAGCACATTTAAGTATAACCCAATTCCTATGCATAGGGATTTTGTGAGCAAACAACTTATGGGAACAATAATCCACTAGCACAGGAAGGCAAAACAAGCATAACTTTAAAACTTTAAGCACATAGAGAGGGAACTTGTTATTATTGCAATTCCTACAAGCATATATTCCTCCCTCATAATAATTTTCAGTAGCATCATGAATAAATTCAACAATATAACCATCACATAAAGCATTCTTTTCATGATCTACAAGCATAGAAAATTTATTACTCTCCACATAAGCAAAATTCTTCTCATTCGGAATATTGGGAGCAAACTCAACAAAATAACTATCATGTGAAGCATAATCCAATTGAAAACTAAAATCATGATGACAAGTTTCATGGTTATCATTATTCTTAATAGCATACATGTCATCACAATAATCATCATAAATAGCAACTTTGTTCTCATCATAATCGATTGAAACCTCTTCCAAGATAGTGGACTCATCACTAAATAAAGTCATGACCTCTCCAAATCCACTTTCATAAATATTATAAGATTCAACATCCTCCAAAATAGTGGGATCATTACTTCCTAAAGTTGACACTCGTCCAAACCCACTTTCATCAATATAACCATCATAAGTAGGAGGCACGCTATCATCATTATAAATTTGCATATCATAACTTGGGAGACTAAATATATCATCTTCATTAAACGTAGCATCCCCAAGCTTGGGACAAACATTAATTTCAACAAATATATTCTCAAACATGTCATTCTCATCAAACATAGCCTCCCCAAGCTTGGGCCTTTTCATATCATAAGCATAATCACTCTCATCATTAATAGTGTGGATAGCACCAATAGTATAGCAATTATCATCATCACAATGAGTAGTAGGAGCAACATCATTTGGGAGGGATACCTTTTTACCTTTGCTTCTCCGTTTTTTCTTTTTCTTCTTCACGTCATGTGCGGATTTATCCCTCTTTTTTGAGCTCCTTATTGATGAGATTGGTTGAATAGAAAGCTCCTCCTCATTACCTGATTCATCATAAGAAATAATAGGAGGATATTGGGAAGTCTCTTCCCTTTCATTAGTGTTATCTTCATCTTCTATTTGTTTTCTTTTCTTTATATAATTGGCAATATAAGGATTTTCAATGCAATTCACTGCACAATACATATAAATTTCTTCTAGATCAATATCGAGGAATTTCTCGAGGTTATTTTCTGGAATAATCTTAGTTTGACATTTCATTTCCTCATAACCCAAAAGCAAACTAAGTTCATTATAATGTGCAAGGGAAATCAAGTCATCACAATTTTTGGACACGATTCGATCATGAAACAATTTGCATTTGATATTTAAATGACCATGTTCATTGCAAAGTTCACAAGTACGGCTAAGAAATTTTAAATTTTCAGCACTAACATTTAGCCTTTATTGCAACCATTTAGTTTCTAAATGCTTATGCCTCTTGCAATATCTATCTTCCCTATTTGGTGTGTACTTGCAAACCCAATGCACTCCACAAAAATTGACATGTTTATAGGAGACATTTTCATCATAACTAGTGCAATCATCATTAGTACTATGGACATTCAAAGAGTTCATACTAACAACATTGCAATCATGCTCATCATTCAAAGATTTAGTGCCAAACATTTTATAGACTTCTTCTTCTAGCACTTGAGCACAATTTTCCTTTTCATCATACTTACAAAAGATATTAAAAAGATGAAGCGTATGAGACAAACTCAATTCCATTTTTTTGTAGTTTTCTTTTATAAACTAAACTGGTGCTAAAACAAGAAACAAAAAGGTTCGATTGCAAGATCTAAAGATATACCTTCAAGCACTCACCTCCCCGGCAACGGCGCCACAAAAGAGCTTGATGTCTACTACACAACCTTCTTCTTGTAGACGTTGTTGGGCCTCCAAGTGCAGAGGTTTGTAGAACAGTAGCAAAATTCCCTCAAGTGGATGACCTAAGGTTTATAAATCCATGGGAGGCGTAGGATGAAGATGGTCTCTCTCAAGCAACCCTGCAACCAAATAACAAAGAGTCTCTTGTGTCCCCAACACACCCAATACAATGGTAAATTGTATAGGTGCACTAGTTCGGCGAAGAGATGGTGATACAAGTGCAATATGGATGGTAGATATAGGTTTTTGTAATCTGGAAATATAAAAACAGCAAGGTAACTAATGATAAAAGTGAGCGTAAACGGTATTGCAATGCTAGGAAACAAGGCCTAGGGTTCATACTTTCACTAGTGCAAGTTCTCTCAACAATAATAACATAATTGGATCACATAACTGTCCCTCAACATGCAACAAATAGTCACTCCAAAGCCACTAATAGCGAAGAACAAATGAAGAGATTATGGTAGGGTACGAAACCACCTCAAAGTTATTCTTTCTGATCAATCTATTCAAGAGTCCGTAGTAAAATAACACGAAGCTATTCTTTCCATTCGATCTATCATAGAGTTCGTACTAGAATAACACCTTAAGACACAAATCAACCAAAACCCTAATGTCACCTAGATACTCCAATGTCACCTCAAGTATCCATGGGTATGATTATACGATATGCATCACACAATCTCAGATTCATCTATTCAAACCAACACAAAGTACTTCAAAGTGTGCCCCAAAGTTTCTACCGGAGAGTCAAGACGAAAACGTGTGCCAACCCCTATGCATAGGTTCATGGGCGGAACCCGCAAGTTGATCACCAAAACATACATCAAGTGAATCACGTGAATATCCCATTGTCACCACAGATAAGCATGGCAAGACATACATCAAGTGTTCTCAAATCCTTAAAGACTCAATCCTATAAGATAACTTCAAAGGGAAAACTCAATCCATTACAAGAGAGTAGAGGGGGAGAAACATCATAAGATCCAACTATAATAGCAAAGCTCGCGATACATCAAGATCGTACCACCTCAAGAACACGAGAGAGAGAGAGATCAAACACATAGCTACTGGTACATACCCTCAGCCCCGAGGGTGAACTACTCCCTCCTCGTCATGGAGAGCGCCGGGATGATGAAGATGGCCACCGGTGAGGGTTCCCCCCTCCGGCAGGGTGCCGGAACAGGGTCCCGATTGGTTTTTGGTGGCTACAGAGGCTTGCGGCGGCGGAACTCCCGATCTATTCTGCTCCCCTATGGTTTTAGGGTATGTGGACATATATAGGCGAAAGAAGTCGGTCAGGGGTGCCACGAGGGGCCCATGAGGGTGGAGGGCACGCCTGGGGGGTGGGCGCGCCCCCTGCCTCGTGCTCTCCTCGTTGATTCCCTGACGTGTACTCCAAGTCTCCTGGATTGCTTCCGTTCCAAAAATAACTCTCTCGAAGGTTTCATTCCGTTTGATATTCCTTTTCTGCGAAACACTGAAACAAGGGGAAAACAGAAACTGGCACTGGGCTCTGGGTTAATAGGTTAGTCCCAAAAATAATATAAAAGTGTATACTAAGGCCCATAAACATCCAAAACAGAATATATAATAGCATGGAACAATAAAAAATTATATATGTTGGAGATGTATCATCATGCCGCCGCGTGCTGTCTTGAATGGTCCCACCATGTCCAGGCCCCAGACGGCAAAGGGCCAGGCAATGGGGATGGTCTGGAGTGCAGAAGCCGGTTGATGTGGCTTTGAGCGGAACTTCTGGCACCCTTTGCATTTCTGTACCAAGTCTTTGGCGTCTTCTAAAGCAGTCGGCCAGAAAAAACCGTGGCGAAAAGCTTTGGCAACAAGTGCTCTTGAGGCTGCGTGGTGACCACACTCGCCTTGATGGATATCTTTGAGGATTCCTTGGCCTAGCTCTGGCTCCACGTAGCGTTGGTATACACCAGTGACACTGCGCCTTACAAGTTCTTTGTTGACGATGGTGTACGCTACTGCCCGGCGTTGCACTTGCCGGGCCGAGATCTCATCAGTCGGCAGCTCTTTGTTCACCAGGAAGTGGAGGATGGGCTGAGCCCACGAAGGTGCTACAATTTCTTCGACTGCTAGGACTGCTACTTGCACGAGGGCGGTTGGGCCGGGAGGCGGCGGGTTGGAGTCGGCTGCCGCTTGCTGAGTTGATGAAGTCCCTGGGCCGACTGCTGCAGTCCCCGGGCCAGGCGCGGCTGCTGCAGTCCCCGGGTCGCCTGCCGAATTCCCCCTGCCGGCTGCTGGGGTCCTTAAGTCGGATCCAAGTGCTTCAGGAGGAGCCAGCACAAAGATGGAATCCGACTCTGGCGATGGCTTGACAGACGGCTTAAGGAGGCATTGTAGAGCGACGCCGGCTGGTATTGCTTGCCGGGTGGAGACGATTCGTGCCAAGGCATCTGCTTGCTCATTGTCATTTCTTGGCACATGGAGGAACTCGCATCCTTCAAAGTATCCACTGAGTTGCTGAACGAGGAAGCGGTAGCTGGCCATATTTGCATCCTTGGCGTCCCAATCGCCTGACGACTGCTGGACCACCAAGTCGGAATCTCCATAACACAGGATCCAGCGAATGCCGAGTTCCTTGGCAAGCTGGAGCCCATGAATGAGTGCTTCGTATTCAGAAACGTTGTTAGAGGCAGCAAAATGGACTTGCAGCACATATCTGAGCTTGTCGCCTTTGGGAGAGGTGAGGACAATGTCGGCTCCCAAACCGGTGCGCATCTTGGAACCATCAAAGTGCATTCGCCAATGGGTGGAATAGGGCGCTGGCGGCAGGTACTGGGTCTCGGCCCAGTCGACGAGGAAGTCTGCCAGTGCTTGTGACTTAATGGCGGTGCGAGGCTGGTAGTAGATGGTGTAGGGAGCCAAATCTATGGCCCATTTGGCCACTCAGCCTGAAGCATCTCGGCTTCCAATGATCTCAGCAAGTGGAGCAGTGCAAACCACAGTGATTGGGTGCTCTTGGAAGTATGGCTTCAGTTTGTTGGCGGCAAAATGCACACCATAGCACATCTTCTGGTAGTGGGGGTAGTTTTGCATGGAGGCGGACATCACTTCACTTAGGTAATACACCGGCCTCTAGACTGGTAGTGCTTTGCCTTCTTCCTTGCGTTCCACCACTATGACTGTGCTGACCACCCGGCTGGTGGCGGCGATGTAGAGGAGCATGGGCTCCTTAGGAGTCGGGGCCGCCAGGACAGGCGGAGTGGTCAACATCTTCTTGAGCTGGAGAAAAGCTTCATCCGCCTTGTCGTTCCACTCGAAAAAGTGGTCTTCTTCATGAGCTGGTACAGGGGAAGAGCCTTCTCGCCCAGCCGACTGATGAAACGGCTAATGGATGCCAAGCAGCCGGTGAACTTTTACACGTCCAACAGTCGGGTGGGCATTCCATCCTCTCGATGGCCTTGATCTTCATGGGGTTGATTTCTATGCCACGCTCTGAGACCAGAAAGCCAAGAAGCTGGCCGGCTGGCACTCCAAAGACGCATTTCTCTGGGTTGAACTTGATCTGAAATCGGCGCAAGTTCTCAAAGGTCTTCTAGCAGCGTTTCACGCTTCTTCGTCTTCACCACAACATCATCCACATAGACGTGGGCGTTTCTGCCGAGTTGCTTGAGGAGACACTTCTGCATGCAACGCTGAAACGTGGCGCCGGCATTCCTCAAGCCGAACGTCATGGTCGGGTAGCAGAAGGCTCCGAATGGCGTGATGAAGGCGGTCTTCAGCCTGTCGGCCGGGTTTAGCTTGATCTGGTGATACCCTGAGTATGCATCCAAAAAGCTCATCAGCTCGCATCTGGCTGTGGAGTCTATCACTTGGTCAATTCTCGGCAAGGCAAAGGGATCTTTGGGGCATGCTTTGTTGAGGCTGGTATAATCGATACACATGCGCCACTGCTTCTTCTTCTTCAGTACAAGGACTGGGTTGGCTAACCACTCTAGAAAGAACACTTCCATGATGAAGCCGGCTGCTAGAAGCCGGGCTATCTCTTCTCCAACAACTCTTCTCTTCTGACAGGCGGTGCAAGGGCTGCCTGACTGGCTTGGCATTAGACTAGACATGTAGCTTGTGCTCAGCGAATTCCGTCGGAACACCCGGCATGTCTTTAGGAGACCATGCAAAGATGTCCCGATTCTCACGAAGGAAGTCGACGAGCTCGCTTTCCTATTTGCTATCAAGGTATGCACCTATGACAGCGTGCCTCTCCGGGTGCTCTGGGTCCAAGGGTATCTTCTTCGTTTCTTTCGCCGGCTTGAACGAGCCCTCGGCTTCCGACTCCTTGGGGTTGGGTGACATTTCCGGCTGCTTGCCTGCCATAGCCACAACCCGCTCAAGGAGCCGCTTCTCCGCTGCAATCACGAGGGACTCGGCTAGCCGGCTGCTGTTTGCTGCACAGGCGGACAACTTCTTGTAGTCCCCTGCTATGGTCAGGATTCCCTTGGAGCTCGGCATCTTCATCTTCAGGTAAGCCTAGTGGGGGACCGCCATGAACTTGGCCAGGGCAGGCCGACCAAGCAATGCATGATAGGGGCTCTCAAGGTCCACCACCTCAAACCAGACTGGCTCTCGGCGGAAATGATTTTTGTCCCCGAAGAGGACATCTATCTGAGTCTTGCCGATTGGTGAGCAGGAAAGGCCTGGAACTATGCCGTGGAAAACAGTCCGGCTGGGCTGGAGATGTCTCTGCTTGATTTCCAACTTCTCCATGGTATCTTTGTACAGGATGTTGATGCTGCTGCCGCCATCTATCAGAACTCAGGAGAAGCGAGCAGCTCGCCTCTCCGTGGCAAAGGTGGCATCCAACACTAGAGCATAAGAGCCGGGATTGGGCATCACCTCTGGGTGGTCGGCTCTGCTCCAGCTGATGGGCTTCTCAGACCAGTGCATGAACTCGGGGGTCTCTGATGCTACTGCATTTACTTCTTGTTGTCGTCAGCCACACTGGTGAACACGACATAAGCTCCATGCTCCTCAAGGTATTCATCTTGTATCGCGCCGACTGGCCGAACCGCCGGCTGCTGAGGAGGAGGAGGCGGCGGGCCGGCAGGCGGAAGTGGCTGGAGTCCATCAGCCTTGGCGATTCTGGTGAGCCAGTGGCACTTCCGACTGGTGTGGTTGGACGGCTTCGCGCTGCTATGGAATTTGCAGGGTGCATCGAGAGTCTGTTCGTACGAGAAGGCGGGCAACCAGTTGGGCTTGCCGCCCTTCTGGCGTTTAGGAGGTGGTTGCCCTTCCGGCTGCTGATCTTCGACTTTTGCCACCTGCCGGCTCATGGAAGCCGGCTGCATGGCCTTGCGCTTGTTGTCGTTCGGTTGCTATCGCCGACTATTGTCACCAGCCGGGGTCCGAGGAGCTTGAGGGGCCACCTTGCCCGACACATTAACTTGAATCTCCGCCTTCATGGAGGAGTCGGCCGTGGCATACTTGTCTGCTATGATCAACAGTTCATCGAGGGTCGCCGGCTCGTCGCAGAGGAGCTTTTGCTTGAGGAGAGTGCCCTCTCGGCACCCGACAGTGAAGTATTTGATAGCCTGCACCTCGTGCACGCCCTCGCATGAGTTGCGCAGCTCGGCCCAACGCGTGAGGTAGTCGCGAGTCGACTCGTTGGGGCCTTGGACGCACAAGGAGAGTTGGCGAGGCTTGGGCGGCCGCTTGTACGTGCTGGTGAAGTTGCGGATGAATGCTTCAGTGAAGTCAACCCAGCTGTTGATGCTGCGGGGCTTCAGGCTGTTCAGCCACGTCCGGGCCGTGCCCTGGAGCATGAGCGGAACTACTTCATGGCAACGCGCTTGTTGCCGTTGGCGATGCTGACGGCTGTAGAGTAGTCGACCAGCTAGTCCTCCGGCTTCATGGAGCCGGTGTACTTGGGTGTATCTCTTGGGAGCGTGAACCCTTTGGGGAAAGGTTCGTCTCGGATGCGGGGGCCGAAGCAAGGCGGACCCAGCTCATCTTCTTCTTCTAGCGCCAGGGATCGATTGAGGCGATCGATCCGGTGGCGGGCATCGTTCTCTCCGATTCCTTCTCGGCGGCCAAGGCGGTCGCCGAGTGATGGGTGATCAACAGGCGGTGGGGAAATGCGCCTTTCCCTGCGGGGAGGGGGAGGCGGACAGTCGTCTCGCCGCCGCACTGCTCTTGGGCGGCCGTCTTGGTCGCGCTCGATGGTGACGTGAGTCCGGCCGCGGCTAGCAGCCGGCTCCTTGTCTCTTCTTTTGCGGACGCCACCAGTCGGCGTCCGGGATGTCGCGCCTTCGTCTCGGCGAGGGTGCGGGTCATCGTTTCGCCGGTTGGGCGCTTCAGTGCGGCACCCGGCCTCCTGCTGCTCAGCAGCCGCGTCGAGGAGCTGCTGGACCCGCTCCGTCATGTGGCGACGCTCGTCGCCCTCGAGCTTGTCTAGCTCGTCTGCTTACGCCTAGGCAGCGCGTATGTTCTCTGCAGGCGTGGCGTAGATGGGACGATCTGTCCCGAACATGCTGGCGACGATCGCGCCACGCTGCTGGACTAGGCCAATGCTGCTAGGACCACCAGGAGCCGGCGTGCCACCGACAGCATGGTCCATCTCCCGCTGGTAGGCCTCCGAAAGGCATCTCATGCTGGCCAGCCGGTTGGCGCTTTCGACGAGCTGGACACGGCGTGCCTCCAGCGTCTTCCGGGATGGGCGCAGTCAGGTCTTGCATCGCCGCCAGCAGCGGATCCTGGCCACCTCCGCCAGAGTGCTCGCCGTGGCTGATGACGAGCACTTCCGTGATGGTGCTGACGCCGCTATCCGCGTGAGGCTGCGGCTCGTTGTAGACCACCACGTTGGTGGGGAACGCGTCAAGTGACGCCGTGTCAGAGTCGACCAACATCGGGTCGGCGGAGCCAACCGACTCCAAGTCTGCAGCAGGCTCGCTGGCGACGTGAAGCTGATCGAGGAGGCTCACGAGGCGGCTCTCAGGGCCATCGGTGCCCGCATCAGATGCGGGCTCGTCGGAGAGGCGAATCTCGCCAACAAGATCGGCGAGGCAGCACACCGCGCAGGCGACCTCCGTGCCGCACAGCGCATCGGCGCAGACGGCGTCTGGCGTGCCGGGCTGGCTGCGCTCACCAGGAAGGAACAGGGTTCCCGTCTAGAACAGTTCTCCGGACGACGGTGCACCTCGCCCCATGGTGGGCGCCAAATGTCGGGGGTTGGGTGCGACATATGCCAATGGATGGCTTATCATGGTGGGAGCGAGTAGAACGTCGCCGGTGCCTGGAAGCGGGATGAGGCGTAGACACGAACGCCGGCGCACTTCACCCAGGTTCGGGGCTCTCCTAGGAGATAACACTCCTAGTCCTGCTCTGCGGGGTCTCCGCATGATCACTAAGGCACTAGTGAGTACAATGGTGCTCCTCGAGCTGTATGCTAGAGGTAGAAGAAGGCAGGGCTTGCTCTCCTCTCCCCCTAGGTGTGAGTCTAATTCTAACAGGTTGGAACCCTTTGCATGGGTGCCCTGGGGGGTTTATATAGGCCTACCCCCAGGGGTACAATGGTAATCTAGCCGGGTGTAGGACCCGGCTGTCAGTCTCTCTAGTCACCGGCTTCTCCGCCGGCTGCTGGGGCCCGCCGCCTGGTGGGTCCCGCTGTCGGTGCCAAAACCGGCGGATCTCGGGTAGGGGGTCCCGAACTGTGCGTCTAAGGCGGATGGTAACAGGAGGCGGGGGACACAATGTTTACCCAGGTTCGGGCCCTCTCGATGGAGGTAATACCCTACTTCCTGCTTGATTGATCTTGATGATATGAGTATTACAAGAGTTGATCTACCACGAGATCGTAGAGGCTAAACCCTAGAAGCTAGCCTATGGTATGATTGTTGTTGCCCTACGGACTAAACCCTCCAGTTTATATAGACACCGGAGGGGGCTAGGGTTACACAAAGTCGGTTACAAGGGAGGAGATCCACATATCCGTATTGCCAAGCTTGCCTTCCACGCCAAGGAGAGTCCCATCCGGACACGGGTGGAAGTCTTTAATCTTGTATCTTCATAGTCCAACAGTCCGGCCAAAGGATATAGTCCGGCTGTCCGAG
The DNA here is from genome assembly GCF_018294505.1 of Triticum aestivum. Classification (NCBI taxonomy): domain Eukaryota; kingdom Viridiplantae; phylum Streptophyta; class Magnoliopsida; order Poales; family Poaceae; genus Triticum; species Triticum aestivum. Next base: position 435,939,696 of record NC_057802.1, read on the forward strand.
GACCCCCTAATCCAGAACTCCCTCAGTAGCCCTTGAACCAGGCTTCAATGACGATGAGTCCGGCGCGCAGATTGTCTTCGGCATTGCAAGGCGGGTTCCTCCTCCAAATACTCCATAGAAGATTTTGAACACAAGGATAGTGTCCGGCTCTGCAAAACAAATTCCACATACCACCGTAGAGAGAGTAACATTTCCACAAATCTAATCTGCTGACGCATTTTGCAGCATGACATCACACCACGGCCCGGTCATTATTCAAACCGTTTTTCACAACCAGCCACTGCACATATCGCGAGGCGGTTTCCTTGGCACATCTTGTCGAAGCAGAGATCGTGTCCCCTTATCACAGGATTCTCATCAATACGGGTGTGGGTAACCCAACCGTGCCATCAATTATGGCGCTTGGGGAATAAGCGATTTTACCAGGTAGGTGGGGAGGCGCATCGCTTCTTCCGCCCTTATAAAGGGACAAGGATTCACCCTTTTCACCCACGCCTTCTTCCTCCTTGCTCATCCATTCTTGCGCACTCGAGCTCCAGCGCCCAAGTTCGCGTTTTTCTCCTCAAACCACTCCAAGCATGTCCGGAGCGGGTGGCAAGTGGATGGTCTCCTCCGTTATGGAGGAGAACATCACAAAGTTGCGGGGAGCTGGATACCTGGCCGCGGATATCGCGCACCGGCTCCCAGATGCGGGGCAGATCATCCCTACTCTAGAACCCCACGAGAGGGTGGTTTTCCTTACCCACTTCATCCGCGGACTAGGATTTCCCCTCCACCCGTTTGTCCGCGGGCTCATGTTCTACTACGGGCTGGACTTTCACGATCTGGCCCCAAATTTCATCCTCAACATCTCGGCGTTTATCGTCGTGTGCGAGGCCTTCCTCCGCGTCAAGCCACATTTCGGCCTGTGGCTGAAGACCTTCAATGTTAAACCGAAGGTGGTGGTCGGCCAGCAAGCGGAGTGCGGAGGCGCCATGGTGGGCAAAATGCCCAACGTCACCTGGCTCGAAGGCTCCTATGTGGAGAACATAAAGGGGTGGCAATTGGGGTGGTTCTACATCACCGAGCCGCGCGACACCAACTGGGTGGCGGCCCCCAAATTTCAATCCGGAATCCCCATGCGGCTCACCTCCTGGAAAGAGAAGGGCCTGTCCTGGGGTTCCCCGGTAGAGCTGACCGGACTCTAGACATGCATCAAAAACATGATGAGCAAGAAAATCAAGCTCGTCAACGTGGTCCAAGTCATGCTCTTCCGCCGGATCCTCCCGTGTCAAAGACGGGCATTCACCTTGTGGGAGTTCGACCCGGCCGAGCACCAGACGCTGCGAGAGCTCTTAGACACGATGCACAAGGACGTCTGGAAGGTGCTGTTCAAGGGCGCCGAGGTACCACCTCCCCTTACCGAGGACCGCGGACTCGGCGCAAAGCGCCCTGCGAATCCGGTAAGTCTTTTATATCTTATAAGATGTTCATTCCCCAGTATAACTATGCACGGGATCTAAGCCTCCACGCCGTTTAACAGGACTGGGTAGCGACAGCGGAGTAGATCGATTGTCCAGCTCCCCTGCCCGAAGATCCAGCAGATGCTCTCCTAATGGAGATGCTGGTTCCGGCACCTTATGAGGTGCCAGAGAAGACGGCCAAGAAGAAGGCCACGGGGACCAGGAAGGGTCTCCGGCGCAAGGTTATATCGGACTCATCGTCCGAAAGCACTAAGGCGCACTCCTCCCGTGAAAACGAGGAGGAGGAAGAGGAAAGTTCTCCCCCCCAGCCGGGGGAGACAAGAAAAGGAAGGCCGCCCCGTCCGGGGCGGCCGAAGGGTCCAAGAAGGGAAGAACCCTCCTTCCGGACAACTCCACCACCGACATCTTCAGCGAAGAGGAGTGGTTGCCCAGGGACAAGCCCCTGGCGAAGTCGTAAGTATCCGGATACCATAATAATTCTTGGTATGTTTTATTGAACTACTTCTCATCACGCCGAACATGATTATGCAGTCCATCCCGAGCCCGTATCGATGTATCTTCATCGGATGGTTCTTTGGACCCGTCGGATTTGAACAGTGATTCACTTCCGACCGCCTTCTCCCCTCGCCCTACGGACAACGTCGAAGTGTTGTCTCAAAGGGCACCGAGCCGAGGGGAGGTAGTCCTGGAGGCGCCTCAAGGCGACCTTCTGGATGCTGGGCGCAAGGGGAGCAAGACTCCCATGGGCTCTGATGATGGGGCAGCAAATTCGGCCCCCAGCCGAATACTGTGCCGGAACCTCCAGTGGTTTCGGACTCTGTCAGGCAACACCTCGCTAAGAGGGCAAGCCGCCTGTGCCGATGGCCTCTGTCCATCCAGAGGCATCGGACAACTTGCTGGAAGCGCTTCGCGGCGCTTCCATCGACGAAGAACACCGCGCTATCATGAGTGCGGTGGTCAAGAAGGTTCAGTCCGCCAAGAGCGGACTGACTGAAGCCTGTGCCAGCCTCCTAACAGGCTTTGAGGTAAGTAACCAGATTATAAGAGAATGTTACCGCATAGACACTAGCCCCTGATGCTCTGTTTGGCGTTCGCGAGGAAAAGCCGAATAGAGGATCAAATAATAATCGGAGGAGTCTAATCGAAATATGTCTATGTGCATATGCAGGCTTCACTGCTAGCCGCTGCCGCACGTACTGCGGAGGTCGCCGCACTGAAGCGGGACCTTGAGCGGTCCAAGGAAGAGCTCGGCCTTGCCAAAAGGCAGCTCGAAGAGGACAAAGGTAAGTTATACCCCGTCTATATATTGATAAGAAAAAACAAGGGTGGTTGCTTAGATCATAGGATCGTCATGAATTTTGCTAGGGGCCACGACTGAAGTGGCGACCCTGAAGAAGGCGCTGTCCGAGGCCGAGGACAAGGCGGCCAAGGAGCGCATCGAGCGAGAGAAACAAGAGGCCCGAGTAGGTGAGGTGCAGCAAGAGCTACAGGCCCTTGTCCAAAAGCACGAGTCCTTGGAGCGTGACTCTAAGACGCAAGGGTCCGAGCTTGCGAAGGCCCTCGAAAGCACACAACATGCCAAGGCCGAAGCCCAAAAGGCCCTCTAGGAAATTGAGGCGGTTAAGAAGATAGCGGCGGGTAAGGCATTCATTATGCAAAGCAAGCATGTGAAAGAAAATTTCCTTTTACTTACCCGAGTTCGGAGCTCTCCAGGAGCGTTCGCAGATCTACCCCGCAGTGTGTCAGATGCCGCGGAGTTCTACCAGGCCGAGGAGGGGAGCTCGATGGAGAAGTTGTTCTGGTCTCAGTATACTGGGACCGAACACCCCATGCCATTGAGCGACCAGCTGAAGCAACTGGTCGAGCTCCACAAGGCAGCCGAACAGGCCATGAAGGTCTTATAGTCCGGATGTGGCCTGGCGATCCCCTGCCTGATAACTACTTCGGCCTGGTGAGGCGGCTTGTAAATGCCTGCCCGCGGCTTGAAGTCATAAAGCGGTCCGTCTGCATCGAGGGTGCGCGCAGGGCTTTTGCCCGGGGAAAGGTGCACTGGGCGAAGCTGGTGAAGGAGGGGCCGCCCGAAGGCAAGGAGAATCGCCACCCTGAAATGTATTATAGCAGTGTCCTGAAGGGTTCTCGCCTTGTGGCGGAGGAATGTACTAAGGATGTAATATTCGAATGAATGTACTCATGTGATCCTGTAATATGAAACGTGTTCATTTGCGCTATGCAACGCTTGTGAATTTAAAATATTACCTTCTGTGCGGCCGTTTATAAAATCTGAGAGTTGGCCAGTCGTCGGCTTCTGCCCCCATGTAACTAGTACTGGGGTGTTCAGGATAAACCTGAGCACTCTTTACCCCAATTTTGGGTCCTTCGAGGGAGGTGTTCAGCACAACGAACCAGGCAATCGGACTATAAGGCTTTATCACTCTCACTTAGCCATAGAAGTCTACAATTTTAAATTTTGGCGAAGCCCCTAGTTTTCGGAAGGCCGAATTTGGGGCGCTATATACGCCTAAGTCGGGCAAGGCCGACTCCTCGCCCGAAGCGGAAAAAGTCTTGAAGGACTTGAGACCTCTCGAACAGCGACCAGCTCTCGCCTTATCATGACAGTCAGTTTTCGGCTTTCTCTACTGAGGTGCTCGTCCGGAAGAACCGGGGCACAATCGCAGTAGTTCTCCCAGCGCTACCTTAGCCGATATTGCGGAACGTAAGGTACCAAAACATGGGAGCCGGGCAAACCCAACTATTGACCCAAGACATGATTCGGAGCTGATGCATATAATGCTATAAGTTCGGGGTGCCGCACTGTCGAAAGTGTTCGGACTTCTCACGCCGTATTATGGGGTATACTGAAGCCCCTGGCGTACTGGTCGTACCAGAATGTACGGGTGCAAGTTGTCATAAATAAACAGACAAGGAGAGAAAAAAAAGAAGGGTAATGCAATAATAGACTAATGCTATGCATTGTTATTTAAATAATATGTCGAAGCGTACTGATACACGTAGTGCAATAAGCAAAAAATAGGACTATTTGACATGTCCTATCCAAGGGCAAGCTGCGTATGGGTATTAAAAACGGGTACTTCGATTGTTATCAGAGACCACCTGGGGATTCCCTTGTACGTCTTAGCTTCTTGCCTCCTTGGTTGTTCCTTCCCGTAATGTGTCCAGCAATCAGACTGCCGGAAAGGGCTTCCAGAGAGTAAGGTCCTGAAAGAGAGAAAATGATAAGGGTATACAGCCCCTGGGGCGGTTGAGCCGCATTGTGGGACGTGCCCTGGTCGTGCCCCCGCCTATGCCCATGGTATTTTTAGTGCGTAATTATGTACGCGCGGCACATATTTCGTCGCTTGACTGGGACTAGGACGGGGGCCGAATTGCTAGGCGAGCTCTGAACGTGCCAGGCGATCCTGTTGCAGGTTACTCCGGACTCGCTTGAAGGTATCCGGGGGCTTTATCGCCGAATTGGCGGTTTGCCTTAAAAGGCTGCTTTGTGCCTCAGCTGCGAGGGCCGCAGTGTGCTCCTCCGTGCGGAGCGAGCGTTCTGTGTTTCCATTGACTGTTATAACCCCACGAGGTCCTGGCATTTTGAGCTTGAGGTATGCATAATGCGGTACCGCATTGAATCTGGCAAATGCGGTTCGCCCGAGCAGTGCATGATAGCCACTGCGGAACGGGACGATATTGAAGATTAACTCCTCGCTTCGGAAGTTGTCCGGAGATCCGAAGACCACTTCCAGTGTGATTGAGCCCGTGCACTGGGCCTCTACACCTAGGATGACACCTTTAAAGGTGGTTTTAGTGGGTTTGATCCTCGAGGGGTCTATACCCATTTTGCGCACTGTATCCTGATAGAGCAGGTTCAGGCTGCTACCGCTGTACATAAGGACTCGGGTGAGGTGAAATCCGTCGATGATGGGGTCAAGGACCAACGGCAGATCCTCCATGACGGATACTAGTGGGTGGTCCCTGCGATCGAAGGTGATCGGACAAGAGGACCATGGGTTGAACTTTGGGGCGACTGGCTCCATCGCATAGACGTCCCTTAGTGCATGCTTCCGTCCCCTCTTGGGAATGTGGGTTGCGTATATCATGTTCACCGTTTTCACTTGTGGAGGGAACCTCTTCTGTCCTCCTGTGTTCGGCGGCCGAGGCTCCTCCTCGTCGTTGCTATGCAGCCCCTTGTCCCTGTTTTCGGCATTCAACTTGCCGGCCTACTTGAACACCCAGCATTCTCTGTTGGTGTGATTGGCTAGCTTATCGGGGGTGCCGTGAATTTGACACGAGCGATCGAGTATGCGGTCCAAACTGGACGGGCCCGAATTGCTTCTTTTGAACAGCTTCTTCCGCTGACCGGATTTAGAGCCGCTGAATCCGGCATTGACTGCGTGTCTTCGGCGTTGTCGCCATTGTTGCGGCGCTTGTGTCTGTTACGACGTGGTCTGCTGTTAGTATCCTTTGTATCTGAAGTGCCATGACTTCTTGATGTGTTGTTGCTGCGAGCCAGCCAGTTGTCTTCGCCCGCGCAAAAGCGGGTCATGAGCGTCGTGAGGGATGCCATAGACTTCGGCTTCTCCTGGCCAAGGTGCCGCGCGAGCCACTCGTCACGGATGTTATGCTTAAATGCTGCTAAGGCCTCTGCATCCGGACAGTCGACAATTTGGTTTTTCTAGTTAGGAACTGGGTCCAGAATTGCCTGGCCGATTCCCCTGGCTGCTGAGTTATATGGCTCAAGTCATCAGGATCCGGTGGTCGCACATAAGTGCCCTGGAAGTTGTCAAGGAATGCATCTTCCAAATCTTCCCAACTGCCAATGGAGTCTGCTGGCAAGCTATTCAGCCAATGCCGAGCTGGTCCTTTGAGTTTTAGTGGGAGGTACTTGATGGCATGTAGATCATCACCGCGGGCCATGTGGATGTGGAGGAGGAAATCCTCGATCCATACCGCGGGATCTGTTGTACCATCATATGATTCAATGTTTACGGGTTTAAAACCCTCTGGGAATTCGTGATCCATTACTTCATCAGTGAAGCATAGGGGGTGTGCGGCGCTTCTGTCCCGGGCTATATCACGACGCAGTTCATATGAGTCTTGTCTGCTGTATTCGGCCCGGCCGGATTTTCTTTTAGTGTATCCAGCGTGGTGGTCATCGTCCCGCGTTGGTGCACGCCCGCGTGATCCGTAGATCGATCTTGCATGTTTTGCCTTGTTTTCCAATACGTCTCGCAGGTCCCGCGTGTTGCTCCGGGCCTTGGTATTTTTGTTTGAGTGGCGGCGGGGTGCGGGCTGGACTTCGGGCTGAAATGCCTCTCTGTCTCGGCCACGAGGTCGCCGATCAGCCGCATCATACGCTGGTGATGTAGGTTTCAATGCTTCCTCCTCGAGTTGAGGTAGCAACCTGCGCTTTGGGTAAGTCTTGGTTGGGCGCTCGAGTTCGTATTCCTCGGCTGCCAGGACTTCAGTCCATCTATCCGCTAGCAGATCTTGATCAGCTCGAAGTTGTTGCTGCGTATTCTTCAGGCTGTTTGCTGTGGCTATAAGCCGACGCTTGAAGCGCTCCTGCTTGACGGGATCCTCAGGCACGACAAATTCTTCGTCGCCGAGGCTCACTTCGTCTTCGGAGAGAGGAATGTAATTGTCATCCTCTGATTCTCCGTTTGCTGCCTGTTCCGGAGGGCTAGCTTGTTCATCCTCCCGCTCGAGGTCCGGCTGGAGGGGATTATCGTCATCTTCGGCACTATCCGGAGCGTTATTGTCTCTTGTGCCGGTATCGCTGCTTTTGCTATGGCGGGACTTAGAGCGCCGCCGCTGACGTCGGTGCTTGGGTTGCTTCTTGGAGGGATTATCCTCCGTTGTCTTATCGCCATCCCCTTCTTTGGGGGTGTCCACCATGTATATGTCATACGATGAGGTGGCAGTCCAGCGCCCTGTGGGCGGTGGTTCTTGTTCGTCTCCTGCATCGTCGTCCATACCGTTGATGTCTTCGGAGCCGAAGTCGAGCATGTCGGTTAAATCGTCGATAGTGGCTACTAAGTGGGTGGTGGGCGGGGCGCGAATTTCTTCGTTGTCCGCATCCCATTCTAGCCGGACATAGTTCGGCCAAGGGTCTCCCGACAGGGAGAGAGACCTCAACGAGTTTAGTACGTCGCCAAAAGGCGAGTGCTGAAAGATATCCGCGGAGGTAAACTCCATGGTCGGTGCCCAATCGGATTTGATGGGCACGGACACAAGCGGCTCAGAGTCCGTGGCCGGGGACGAATCCAACGGTTCGGCAACGCGGGTCTCGTAGGAGGTGAAGTCAGTATTCGGCGCTATCGCCACTAAGTGTGCGGCCTTCGTGGCGGGGTCCATCCACCCATCCACAGATGGCTCAATTTGTTCCGAATTGAGGGCCGGAGTAGTTGCAGGTGTGATCTCCCGAACACTGTTCGACGGCAGAGCTAAATCATGCTCGTCGTGATCGTGCGGCGCACCTGACATGGGCCCGAATCCGTCGAAGATCAAGTCTCCGCGGATGTCGGCAGTATAGTTCAAGTTTCCAAACCTAAACTGATGGCCAGGGGCGTAGCTATCGATCTGCTCCAGATGGCCAAGCGAGTTAGCCCGCAGTACGAAGCCACCGAATACGAAGATCTGTCCGGGGAGGAAAACCTCACCCTGGATCGCATCGTTGACGATGATCGAAGCAGCCATCAAGCCTTACGGTGACGACACAGTGGAACTCTCAATGAAAGCACCAATGTCGGTGTCAAAACCGGCGGATGCCGGGTAGGGGGTCCCGAACTGTGCGTCTAAGGCGGATGGTAACAGGAGGCGGGGGACACAATGTTTACCCAGGTTCGGGCCCTCTCGATGGAGGTAATACCCTACTTCCTGCTTGATTGATCTTGATGATATGAGTATTACAAGAGTTGATCTACCACGAGATCGTAGAGGCTAAACCCTAGAAGCTAGCCTATGGTATGATTGTTGTTGTCCTACGGACTAAACCCTCCGGGTTATATAGACACTGGAGGGGGCTAGGGTTACACAGAGTCGGTTACAAGGGAGGAGATCCACATATCCGTATTGCTAAGCTTGCCTTCCACGCCAAGGAGAGTCCCATCCGGACACGGGTTGAAGTCTTCAATATTGTATCTTCATAGTCCAACAGTCCGGCCAAAGGATATAGTCCGGCTGTACAAGGACCCCCTAATCCAGGACTCCCTCACCCGCCGTCTGGTCTGGTACGGAGCCGACAGGCCGCTCCCGCCGCTCGCGAGTCTTGCCAGCTGCTGATTACTGTAGCCGTGATGCTAATGACGCAGGCCTGGTGTGGGGAGCGTGGCTACAGTCCCGCCGCCTGGTGGGAGATCACTCTAGCCACTCCGGGTCTTATCTTGTTAATGGTGCACGGGCCCCGAGGAAGGAACGGGCCGCCTGCTAGGAGCCGTCCTCCCTCGGGTCCGACTGGTGAGGCTTCCGCCGTCTTCCAAGCTCTCCCTACCTGGTAGGGGCCGTCGTCTTCAGGCTGTACCGATAGGCGATCGTGGGAGCAGGGCTCCGCCTGACAGGAGTGACGTCAGGGGCGGAATGGCAACAGTGCCGCGCCGGGCGAAGATCTCCGCCTATACGGAGCACTGTGGCCACGCCCGGTCCTGGATACGGGGGTGATGGGCTACACTGTAGCCTTGCACTGTCTTGTCTTCTTAATGGGGGCGCAGACTTTGAGGGCGTCGTGGGCCGACTGCTAGGAGCCGACCTCTCTAGAGGCCGCCTGCTAGGAGTCGGCCCGTCTTGGAGCCGCCTTCCTGACATTGCCGTCTTCCGGCAGTCGGCCATTCAGCCAGCCGGCCATCAGAAGGCGGCGCTTCATCTCGATGTCTTGAGGGGCGCAGCCGGCCCCGATGTCTTGAAAGGTTCGGGGACTCAGATTAGGCTACCCGTGGCCCATTACTCCAACACCTATTTTCCCTAAGAGGTAGTAGAGCAGTAGTAGAGCGGTACTACCTCTCTGGCAGATCTACTTTTCGTGTTTTCTGCCTCGTTGGGCTGTTTTGGGCATGCTAAGCGGTAGTACTGCTTACACGACCAGTGGGCATAACGGTTGGATTCGGGGGTGCCTATTTAAGGGGGGCCTTCTTCCCCAATGGACCTTATCCTTTGAGCTCGCATTTGCCCCCCATTGTTGACCTTCTTCGAGCTTGCTATCTCTCCATCCCTGCATGGATTCTTGCTAGTTTTTGGGGAAAAGAGAGAGAGAGGATCAAGATCTACGTTTCCACCAATCACTTTCTCCTCTATGTGAGGGGAACCCCTTGGATCTAGATCTTGGAGTTCTTCGTGTTCTCTTCTTCATTCTTAATCTCTTTTTCCTCCCTAGCATTAGTTGCTTTGGTGGGATTTGGGAGAGAAGGACTTGGGCACACTGTGTGCCCTTGCCATTGCATTTGGTGCATCGGTTTGAGTTCTCCACGGTGATACGTCGAAGTGAAGTTGAGAAGATTATTACTCTTGGGTGTTTGGGCACCCTAGAGCTTGTTCCTCTTGGGTGCCTTGTTGCCCTAGATAGTTGGTGGTGTTCGGAGCTTAATCATTGTGGTGTAAAGCTCTGGGCAAGCTTCGGGGTCTCCAATTAGTTTGTGGAGATCGTCCGAGCAATTTGACGGGTTCCGGTGACCGCCCCCAAGGGTTGTGATACGTCTCCGACGTATCTATAATTTTTGATTGTTCCATGTTGTTATATTATCAATCTTGGATGTTTTATAATCATTTTATAGTCATTTTCTATCATTTTTTGGTACTAACCTATTGACATAGTGCCAAGTGCCAGTTGCTGTTTTCTGCATGTTTTTTACATCGCAGGAAATCAATACCAAACGGAGTCCAAATGCAACGAAACTTCACGGAGATTTTTCATGGACCAGAAGACACCCAATGGGCCAATGCAGCCTGGGGGGGGGGGTACTCCGAGGGGAGCACAACCCACCAGTGCGCGCCAGGAGGCCCAATCGCGCCCTGGTGGGTTGTGCCCACCTCGGGTGTCACCAGACCGCCTCTTTGCTCTATAAATACCCCCAATATTCCAGAAACTCTAGGGGAGTTGACGAAAATCAATTCCAGCCGCCGCAGAGTCCAGAACCACCAGATCCAATCTAGACACCATCACGGAGGGGTTCACCACTTCCATTGGTGCCTCTCCGATGATGCGTGAGTAGTTCTTTGTAGACCTTCGGGTCCGTAGTTAGTAGCTAGATGGCTCCCTCTCTCTCGTTTGATTCTCAATACAATGGTCTCTTGGAGATCCATATGATGTAATTCTTTTTGCGGTGTGTTAGTTGGGATCAGACGAACTTTGAGTTTATGATCAGATCTATCTTTTTATATCCATGAAAGTTATTTGAGTTTCTTTGTGCTCTTATATGCATGATTGCTTATAGCCTCGTATTTCTTCTCCCATATTTGGGTTTTGTTTGGCCAATTTGATCTATTTATCTTGCAATGGGAAGAGGTGCTTTGTAGTGGGTTCGATCTTACGGTGCTTGATCCCAGTGACAGAAGGGGAACCGACACGTATGTATCGTTGCTACTAAGGATAAAACGATGGGGTCTATCTCTACATAGATAGATCTTGTCTACATCATGTCATCGTTCTTATTGCATTACTCTGTTTCCCCATGAACTTAATACACTAGATGCATGCTGGATATCGGTCGATGTGTGGAGTAATAGTAGTAGATGCACGCAGGAGTCGGTCTACTAATCTTGGACGTGATGCCTATATAATGATCATTGCCTGGATATTGTCATGATTATTTTAAGTTCTATCAAGTGCCCAACAGTAATTTGTTTACTCACCGTTTGCTATTTTTCTCGAGAGAAGCCACTAGTGAAACCTACGGCCCCCGGGTCTCTTTCTCATATTATTTGGCTTTGTGATATACTTTTCCTTTGCTTTTATTTTCAGATCTATTAAACCAAACATACAAAAATACCTTGTTGCAATTTATTCTTATTTATTTTATTTGGCGTTCAATCTATCAATCTACTACAATTTATTTCACGTCCGTTTGCCTATCTTGGGGCGCCGCTACCCGAAAGAGATTGACAACCCCTTTTACACGTCGGGTTGTGAGTATTTGTTATTTGTGTGCAGGGGTTGTTTACATTATGTTGCTTGGTTCTCCTGCTGGTTCGATAACCTTGATCTCATAACTGAGGGAAGTACCTACCGCCGATGTGCTGCATCATCCCTTCCTCTTTGGGGAAATACCGACGTAGCTTCAAGCTGCATCAAAAGGAATTTCTAGAGCCGTTGCCGGGGAGTATCTTCAACATATACCAGGTTCCTAATCACAAATCTTATCTCCTCACAATTTACATTATTTGCCATTTGCCTCTCGTTTTCCTCTCCCCCATTTCACGAAGATTTGTTGTTTTATTCACCCCTCTTTTTCGTTCGACGTTCTCTTGCTTACTAGTCCTAATGGCTAGCGTGTCTACTCCTCCTTTGTCACCAGACTTCGAAGTTCTATACTTCAAGCAAAGACAAGGAGAAAATTTGAAAGATGCTTGGTATAGGCTTATGGAATCCTATCGTATTTGCAATTTAAAGGGGGATGCTAAGATGTTGCTTCGTAATTTTTACATAGGATTGGCTTTGCATCATAGACAACTCTTATATTTTTCCGCCAAAGGGAATTTTATTGAGCTTGATGCCAATGCTGCCTATGAAATTTTAGAAGGAATTTTGGGGGTTTCGCCTCAAAAGAAGGGGTTTTGTTTCACCCCAGAGGGAGTTCAAATGTTAGATAAACTTGCTGATTTGCATAAACATATGGTTGAATTACAAAAATATAATGAACCCCTCAAACATCTCAATGGTAGTATCAATCGCATGAATACCTTGATTACTCTTTGCAAAAAGCGATTGGATATTTTGGATCTAAATATGGTTTCTTTTCCGGAGAATTTAGGGAAGCGTAAAGAGCCTCCCGGGTTTGAGAAAACCCTTACAAGAGTTGCCAAAACTACGGATGTCAAAACTTAGATCCTTGCTTTATGCCTAGCTAAGGGCGTAAAACTATAGCGCTTGTTGGGAGGCAACCCAATGAATAAAATTTATTTTTGCTTTTTGCTTTCTGTTCTTGAGTGTTTGCACAATTATGCTACTTATATGATTGTGTTTTAATTAGTGTTTGTGCCAAGTAAAGCCTTTAGGATCCTCTTGGGTGATAGTTGTTTGATCTTGCTGAAAAAACAGAAACTTTTGCGCTCACGAAAACAATTCTCATTTTTTACCAGATCGTGATAAAGTACAAATTCTTTTTTTGCAGAATATTAATATACAAATTGCTCAGGTCGTCATAATTTTTCAGAATTTTTGGAGTTTCAGAAGTATTCGAAATATCCAGATTGCTACAGACTGTTCTGTTTTTGATAGATTCTGTTTTCTTTGCGTTGTGTGCTTGTTTTGATGGCTCTATGGTTTTCTTTGATGAGGTTTTGCCAAAGAAAAGTTGGAATACAGTAGATATAATGCAAGAACAAAATTTGAATTTGTTTGCTACAGTACTTATAGTAGTGATTTGCTTACTTATACTAATGGATCTCACGAAGGTTTTGTTGAGTTTTGTGTGATTCAAGTTTTCAAGTTTTGGGTTATCTTACAATGGATGAAGGAATAAGGAGTAAGAAGAGCCTAAGCTTGGGGATGCCCCGGCATCCCAAGCTATTATCCAAAAGAAAGCAAGCAACTAAGCTTGGGGATGCCCCGAGTGGCATCCCCCCTTTCTTCTAACGACCATCGGTATTTTACTCGAAGCTATATTTTTATTCGTCACATACTATGTGTTTTGCTTGGAGCATCTTGTATGATAAGAGTCTTTGCTTGTTTTATTTTGTGTTTTAAGTCTTGATTCCTTGCTGGACACACCTATTTTAGAGAGCCAAAATTATGTCATGACTTGTTAGAATTGCTCTCTATGCTTCACTTAAATTTTTATGAGCTATGGACTTGCTCTAGTGCTTCACTTATATCTTTTTGAGCATGGTGTGCTTTAGTATTTTTGAAGAAATGCTCTCTTGCTTCACTTAGATTTATTTGAGAGTTAGTAAAATTTTCAACAAATTCTCTCTTACTTCACTTAAATTAATTTGAGAGAAAGAAATATTATGCTCATGATCTTCACTTATATTTGTTTGAGCTTATCAAAAGCAACATATGAAAATTAGTTCCAAAGTGATAAATATCCACGAAGGATATAATAAAAACTTTCTAGATCATTGGACAAAATAAACTTGATTCTTAGTAATAGTTTTGAGATATGATGATGTGATATGTGAGCCATCTTGATGAGTAATTATGCTTTAGTAAGAAAACTGGTGTCAAGGTTTGTGATTCCCTATGCAAGCATTAAAGTCAATAATTATGCAATGAAATTATATCCTACTTGTGGTGCATTATTCGGTGTTAATTATGCTTAATGCTCGCTTATGACATTATTAGTTTCTTGGTTGGTCGCTTCTCAATCTTTTGCTAGCCTTCATTTTGCACTAAGTATGATCACTACTTGTGCATCCAAAAACATTTAAACCAGTTTTGCCACATGAGTCCACTATACCTACCTATATGCGGTATTCTTTTGCCATTCTAAGCAAATTCGTGATACGTCTCCAACGTATCTACTTTTCCTAACGCTTTTCCTCTTGTTTTGGACTCTAATTTGCATGATTTGAATGAAACTAACCCCGATTGACGTTGTTTTCAGCAGAACTACCATGGTGTTGTTTTTGTGCAGAAATAAAAGTTCTCGGAATGGAATGAAACTTTGCTAGGAATTTTTATACAATAAACAAGAATTTCTGGAGCCAAGACCCACGAGAGAGGGGCACCTGGGTGGGCATAACCCACCAGGGCGCGCCCAGGTGGGTTGTCCCCACCTGGTGGCCCCGCAGATCCTGAAACTGATGCTATAAAATCCTTTTTTTCTAGAAAAAAATTGGGGAGAAAGAATTATCACGATCCACGAGATGGAGCCGCCGTCACCTCCTGCTCTTCATTGGGAGGCCAGATCTGGAGTCCGTTTGGGGCTCCGGAGAGGGGGATCTTCGTTATTCATCATCACCAACCCTTCTCCATCGCCAATTCCATGTTGCTCCCCACCGGGAGTGAGTAATTCCTTCGTAGGCTCGCTGGTCGGTGAGGAGTTGGATAAGATCCATCATGTAATCGAGTTAGTTTTGTTAGGGCTTGATCCCTAGTATCCACTATGTTCTAAGATTTATGTTGCTATGACTTTGCTATGCTTAATGCTTGTCACTTTGGGCACGGGTACCATGAACTCAGATCTGAACCGTTTATGTTATCATCATTATATCCATGTTCTAGATCCGATCTTGCAAGTTATAGTCACCTACTATGTGTTATGATCCGGCAACCTCGGAGTGACAATAGTCGGGACCACTCCCGGTGATGACCGTAGTTTGAGGAGTTCATGTATTCACTATGTGTTAATGCTTTGTTCCGGTTCTCTATTAAAAGGAGGCATTAATATCCCTTAGTTTCCAATATGGACCCCGCTGCCACGGGAGGGTAGGACAAAAGATGTCATGCAAGTTCTTTCCGTAAGCACGTATGACTATTTACGGAATACATGCCTACATTATATTGACGAACTGGAGCTAGTGCCGTATCGCCCTAGGTTATAATTGTCTCATGATGAATATCATCCAACAAGTCACCGATCCAATGCCTACGAATTTATCTTATATTGTTCTTCCTAAGTTACTACTGCTGCTATCACTGTTGCACTTGCTACAAAATCACTGCTATCACTATTACCGTTACCGTTGCTACCGTTACTATTATCAAAACTATCAAACTACTTTGCTACTGATCACTTTGCTGCAGATAATTAATCTCCAGGTGTGGTTGAATTGACAACTCAGCTGCTAATACCTTCAAATATTCTTTGGCTCCCCTTGTGTCAAATCTATAAATTTGGGTTGAATACTCTACCCTCGAAAACTGTTGCGATCCCCTATACTTGTGAGTTATCAAGACCCTTTTCTGGTGCTGTTGCCGGGGAGCATAGCTATATTTGTTGAGTCACTTGGGATTATTATCAATTTATCACTATGAAGAATCTGAAGGATGCTAAGACTAAGATTTATCCCTCTAAGACGAGGGGAGGTAAGGAACTGCCATCCAGTTCAGCTTTAGATTCACCTTCTATTATAAGTAAACTTGCAATACCACCACATGCTATTAATCCTGATATGTCGCAAGTTATTGATGATGCTACTTCTTCTATGAATGATACTTATGATGATGCTAGTACCTTGCTTAATGATGATGTGTCACTTGGTGACTTTCTTGATGAACAAATTGCTAGAGTAATACAACATGATGTTGTTGAATCTGATGATGAGCTTGAAACTGAAACTCCTGAAACACCTGCTAGAACTAGCCTTCCTAAATATGAATTGCCTAAGGTACTGGAAGGTTATGTTATGAATGAGGAAACAACTAGAGATATTCTTGCTTGTAAGGATAGAGATGATCTAGAGAAATTATTATGCAAGTATAAAGAAAAATCTCTGAATGCTATAATGAAATATGATCCTAAGTTTGCTACTTCACCGATCTTTATTGATGATAAGGATTATGAATTATCTGTCGACCCAAAGTTAATTACTTTGGTTGAATCTGATCCTTTCCATGGTTATGAAACTGAAACTGATGTGGCACATCTTACTAAGTTGAATGACATAGCCACCCTTTTTACTCATGATGAGAAGACTCGCTATTACTTTATTCTCAAATTATTTCCGTTCTCATTAAAGGGTGAGGCTAAAGCTTTGTACAATACTCTTACTCCCGGTTGTGTGCATAGTCCCCAGGTTATGATTTATTACTTCTATGAAAAATATTTCCCTGCTCATAAGAATCAAGCTGCTTTACAGGAAATATTTAACTTTGTGCAAACTAAAGAAGAGAGTCTCCCACAAGCTTGGGGGAGGATTTGCCAGTTAGTTAATGCTTTGCCTGGTCATCCTCTTAAGAAAAATGAAATACTTGATATCTTCTATAATGGACTAACCGATGCTTCTAGGGACTTCCTAGATAGTTGTGCTGGTTGTGTTTTCAGGGAACGAACTGTTGGACAAGCTGAAGAATTATTGAATAACATATTGAAAAATTATGATGATTGGACTCCCCCTGAACCACCAGTTAAACCCACTCCGAAGAAGAGGGGTATATTATATCTCAGTCCTGAAGATATGCAAGAGGCAAAGAATCTATGAAGGAAAAGGGTATTAAAGCTGAGGATGTTAAAAATTTACCTCCTATTGAAGAAATACATGGGCTTAATACACCACCACTGCCTAAGGTGGTAGAGGTAAATTCTTTAATGAAGTTCAATGATAATGATAATCCTCACAATATGCACCCTAGCCAATGCCTTCATGAGTTTGAAAACTATATTAGAAAACAAGATCACTTCAATGCAAATGTTATGAAACAATTGAAATATAATTCTGATATGATTGCTCGTTTGAGTGACTTGTTATTTAGAATCTCAGATGATGTTAGAGGTGTTGGAAAGCATGCTTCTATGGTACAAACCCATTTAGAACAAGTTGCTAAATCTCAAAGAGAATTGCTTGATGAAAATGAATAATAATATACATGACTTTGCTGTTAGAGTTGCAACTAGAGGAGGTAAAATGACTCAGGAACCACTTTATCCTGAGGGACACCCAAAAAGAATAGAACAAGATTCAAAAAGAGCTAACACTGATGCACCTAGTCCTTCTAGAAAGAAAAAGAAGAAGAAAAATTATAGGACTTTGCATGCTTCTAGTGAACCTGAAATAGAAAAACCTCCTGATAATGATAATGAAACTTCTATCTCTGATGCTGAAACTCAATCTGGTAATGAACATTCACCTTCTGATAATGAAAAATATAATGATGAGGTTCATGAAGACACTCAAATAAATAATAAAGAACCAGACAATGATGTTGAGATAGAACCTCCAGTTGATCTTGATAACCCACAACCTAAGAATAAAAGGTATGATAAAAGAGACTTCATTGCTAGAAACACGGTAAAGAAAGAGAACCGTGGGTTCAAAAACCTATGCCTTTTCCACCCAAGTCAACTAAAAAGAAAGATGATAAAGAATTTGAACGCTTTGCTGAAATGCTGAGGCCAGTCTTTTTGCGTACTCGCTTGACTGATATCTTGAAAATGCCTCCTTATGCGAAGTATATGAAAGACATAATCACTAATAAGAGAAAAATACCGGAAGCTGAAATCTCCACTATGCTTGCTAATTATACTTTTAAAGATGGAGCACCTAAAAAACTTGGAGGTCCGGGAATACCAACTATACCTTGCTCCATCAAAAAGAATTATGTGAAAATTGCTTTGTGTGATTTAGGAGCAGGTGTTAGTGTTATGCCTTTCTCTCTATATAAAAAACTTGACTTGAATAAACTCACAGCTACTGAAATATCTTTGCAAATGGCTGACAAATCAACTACCATACCTATCGGTGTTTGTGAGGATGTGCCCGTTGTTGTTGCTAATTTTACTATTTTGATTGACTTTGTTATACTTGAGATTCCCGAGGACGACAACATGTCGATTATCCTTGGTAGACCCTTCTTGAATACTGTAGGGGCTGTTATTGATTGCAATAAAAGCAAGGTCACTTTTCATATCAATGGTAATGAGCATACGGTGCACTTTCCGAAGAAACAATCCCAAGTGAATGGTATTAATGTTATTGAAAAACCTCCGACAATCACTATTGGAAGTTTTCAAATACCTTCACCTACTGTCAAAAAGAAATATGAAATGCTTATTGTTGGGGACATTCATATCCCCATTGAGGTAACTTAGTGATTTACGAAAGTTCTTCGGTTTCATGCTAATCGAAAGTGGTTGTTAATAAGACCTGATCAACATTATTAATGAATCATTTTTGAGCGGTGTGAAGTTGATGAATTTAGTAAGCACTACCTTCTGTCCCTACTTTTTATTTTTTTGTTTTTATTAGTTAAATAAAATAAAATGCCATGTTCTGTCTGTTTTCTGAATTTCCCGGGCAATAAAAAATGGCCCAAAAATAAAAGTTCTTAGAATGCTCTGAAAATTTAATACGATTTTTTCTGAATATTTAAGAATTTCTGGTGCAAATAATATCAGAGGGAGGTGCACCAGGTGGGCACCACCCACCTGGGCACGCTAGGACCCCCAGGCGCGCCCTAGTGGGTTGTGGTCCCGACGTGGGCCCCCTCACTTATCCTTTCACACCACATCATCACTTACCTCCAGAAAAAATTCTCCATTGCTCTCTCTCCCGTGTTCTTGCTCTCAAACCTGTGGATTTCGATCTCTTTGCTCGAAGCTCTGTTTCTGAAACTGTTTCGGGGGATTGTTGCTTGGTATGTGACTCCACCGTTTGTCCAATTAGTTTTTGTTTTCGTGGTTTATATTTTGAATAATTAGCTACTCTTGGTGTTGCTGTAGATGAGCTTGCATGTTGAATTCTTAGAGTTCTAAGTAGTTTGAATGCTCGCTATGGCCTCTATTGTATCCCTATGAGTAGTTGCTATCAATTTAACAAAGTTTTGTTGACAAATTTTTGTCACCCAAAATTTTCAGAAAATTGTACGCGAACATGATGAACCTATTTGGAAGGAGTTCTTCGAGGAGGAGATCCTCAGGGGCATCTTCTAGTGATAGCTCCGCTCGCAAGTCTTATGTTGAACCGAGTGAAAGTTATATTCGAGATGCAGCCACCGAAACATGCTTATGGCCTTGCGATGATTATATGGTGCGTGTGGGCATTAAGGAGGAATTTGAGCAATATGTTCACAATGCTGGTCTCGGTCCCTACATTGCAGATAAGTGCGAACAACACCACACTCTCACTGAATCATTTGTCAAAGAATATAAATTCCATCCTCGAGAGGCTAGGGTGTCATTTAAACTTTATGCAGATTCATTTACCATTTCACTAGAGAGTTTTGCTCACCACTGCAAACTCCCGTTCTGGGGTTCACTTGACGAACCGCCAAGGACTGAGAACCAATCATTCTTGACTAGTCTTTGCTACGGTGAGACGAGGGGAGTGACACAAGGTAAAATAAAGAGCATTCATTTTCCCGTAATTCAGTACTTTGCATTATTTAACGGGAAATGTATAGTAGGCAAGCAAGACTATTGTACACTTTGTGCTCCAGACTTGAGCCTCATACGCACCGCTCTCACCGGTGAAAGGAGCTATAACCTTGGAGCAATTGTTGCACGCAGACTTCAGCATAACGCTAACAGAAGGCTATTTCTCTAGTGGAATATATGCCATGCATTTAGCATGAGGGCTGGGTGTTTCACCTTTGCCCTTTGACCCTATCCTACCCACGTAGTATTTAGACTTCGATGTTTTGAAAATTCATAAGATCCTCATAGGGAAAGTCCATAATTTCACTTACAATATGTTGTTTAACAAAAAATCTATTATGCACACATATTTGCCTGCACCTGCTCTTTTTGATTATCACGGCAAAGGAAGATACTTTCTTCTTGAGAGCGAGGCCCGAGCTCACAACGCGATAGTGGAGGCAACACAGAGGGCCGAGGCATCCGCACCAAGAGCTTCCGTGAGCTACCACGCCAACTATTATCGAGACCACTGATCGATTACCATGTTTGGCCAAAAGTCTAAGCTTGGGGGAGTACGTGTTTCTCACTGACATTACATTCATGTTCAGACATTTCATTCCGGTTGTCGGTGTTCACACTTTTTCATTGTATCATCCATGCTTAGATTTATTTTCTTGCTTTCTTCTTGTGTGTTTGAAAAACTTTAGAAAAACCAAAAAATTAGTTGTAGTTAGTTTACTTTCTATGCATGTTTTGTTGGGGATCGTAGTAATAATTCAAAATATTTCCTAAGTGTCACCAAGATCAATCTAGGAGATGCCAGCAAAGAGAGAGAGGGAGTGCATCTTCATACCCTTGAAGATCGCTAAGCGGAAGCGTTACAAGAACCCGGTTGATGGAGTCGTACTCGCGGCGATTCAAATCGCGGAAGATCCGATCCAAGCGCCGAACTGACAGCGCCTTCGTGTTCAACACAGGTACAACCCGGGGATGTCTCCTCCTTCTTGATCCAGCAAGGGGAGAGGAGAAGTTGAGGGAGTGCTCCGGCAGCACGACGGCGTGGTGGTGGAGCTTGTGGTATCCCTTCAGGATATTGATCTTATCCTTTCGGGATATGATCTTATTCCTTCTAAGGGGGATCTTGGTGCGCCTTGACCAGGGGTGTGGGGACTTTCCCCCACTACCCACGTTCATGTGGGTCCCCATGCAGGTGGGCCCCACTCCAGAACCTTCTAGAACCTTCCCAATACAATACCAAAAAATCCTGAACATTTTCCGGTGGCCAAAATAGGACTTTCCATATATAAATCTTTACCTCTGGACAATTCTGGAACTCCTCGTGACGTCCGGGATCTCATCCGAGACTCCGAACAACTTTTGGTAACCACATACAATTCCCATTACAACTCTAGCGTCACCGAACCTTAAATGTGTAGACCCTATGGGTTCGCAAACCATGCAGACATGACCGAGACGCCCCTCCGGCCAATAACCAATAGCGGGATCTGGATATCCATATTGGCTCCCACATGTTCCATGATGATCTCATCGTATGAACCACGATGTCGGGGATTCAATCAATCCCGTATACAATTCCCTTTGTCCATCGGTATGTTACTTGCCCGAGATTCGATCGTCCGTATACCCATACCTCGTTCAATCTCGTTACGGGCAAGTCCCTCTTTACTCGTTCCGTAACACATGACCCCGTGACTTACTCCTTAGTCACATTGAGCTCATTATGATGATGCATTACCGAGTGGGCCCAGAGATACCTCTCCGTCATACGGAGTGACAAATCCCAATCTCGATTCGTGCCAACCCAATAGACACTTTCGGAGATACCTGTAGCGCACCTTTATAATCACCCAGTTACGTTGTGACGTTTGATACACCCAAAGCATTCCTATGGCATCCGGGAGTTGCACAATCTCATGGTCTAAGGAAATGATACTTGACATTAGGAAAGCTCTAGCGAACGAACTACACGATCTTGTGCTATGCTTAGGATTGGGTCTTGTCCATCACATCATTCTCCTAATGATGTGATCCCGTTATCAATGACATCCAATGTCCATGGTCAGGAAACCATAACCATCTATTAATCAACGAGCTAGTCAACTAGAGGCTCACTAGGGACATGTTGTGGTCTATGTATGCACACATGTATTACGGTTTCCGGTTAATACAATTATAGCATGAACAATAGACAATTATCATGAACAAGGAAATATAATAATAACCATTTTATTATTGCCTCTAGGGCATATTTCCAACAGTCTCCCACTTGCACTAGAGTCAATAATCTAGTTACATTGTGATGAATCGAACACCCATAGAGTTCTGGTGCTGATCATGTTTTGCTCGTGGAAGAGGTTTAGTCAACGGATCTGCGACATTCAGATCCGTATGTACTTTACAAATATCACATATAGATGCTGCCATGACGCTTTGCTTGCAACCGCACCAGTTGACTACCCCACCATCCAAAATATACACGAATCCGGTTTGTGACTTGGAGTCATCCGGATCTGTGTTGAAGCTAGCATCGACATAACCCTTTACGACGAGCTCTTCGGCACCTCCATAAACGAGAAACATATCCTTAGTCTTTTTCAGGTACTTCAGTATATTCTTGACCGTTGTCCAGTGTTCCATACTGGGATCACTTTCATACATCGCTACCAAAATTATGGCAAGGTTCACATCTGGTCTGGTACACAACATGGCATACATAATAGAGCCTATGGCCGAGGCATAGGGCATGACCCTCATCTTTTCTCTTTCTGCTGCCAAGGTTGGGCGTTGAGCTGTGCTCAATATCACACCTTGCAATACAGGCAAGAACCCCTTCTTGGACTGATCCATATTGAACTTCTTCAATATCTTGTCAAGGTATGTGCTTTGTGAAAGACCAATGAGGCGTCTTGATCTATCTCTATAGATTTTGATGCCTAATATATAAGCAGCTTCTCCAAGGTCCTTCATTGAAAAACACTTATTCAAGTAGGACTTTATGCTTTCCAAAAGTTCTATATCATTTCCCATCAATAGTATGCATCCACATATAATATGAGAAATGCTAAAGAGCTCCCACTCACTTTCTTGTAAATACAGCCTTCTCCATAAGTCTGTATAAACCTAAACGTTTTGATCATTTCATCAAAGCGAATGTTCCAACTCCGAGATGCTTGCACCAGCCCATAGATGGAGCAGTAGAGCTTGCATACCTTGTCAGCATTCTTAGGATCGACAAAACCTTCCGGCTGCATCATATACAATTCTTTCTTAAGGAAACTATTAAGGAATGCCGTTTTGACGTCCATTTGCCAAATCTCATAATCATAGAATTCGGCAATTGATAGCATGATTCGGACGGACTCCAGCTTCGCTACGGGTGAGAAGGTCTCATCGTAGTCAACCCCTTGAACTTATCGATAACCCTTAGCGACATGCCGAGCCTTATAGACGGTCACATTACCATCCACGCCATTCTTCTTCTTAAAGATCCACTTATTCTCTATGGCTTGCTGATCATTGGGAAAGTCCACCAAAGTCCATACTTTGTTTTCATACATGGATCCTATCTCGGATTTCATGGCTTCAAGCCATTTGTTGGAAATCGGGCCCGCCATTGCTTCTTCATAGTTCGAAGGTTCACCGTTTTTAACAACATAATTTCCAGGACAGGGTTGCCGTACCACTCTGGTGCGGAACGTGTCCTCGTGGACCTACGAAGTTCAGTAGCAACTTGATCTGAAGTTTCATGATCCTCATCATTAACTTCCTCTCTAGTCGGTGCAGGCACCACAGAAACATTTTCCTGTGCTGCGCTACTCTCCGGCTCAAGAGGGGGTACCTCATCAAGTTTTACTTTCCTCCCACTTACTTCTTTTGAGAGAAACTCTTTCTGCAGAAAGGATTCATTCTTGGCAACAAAGATCTTGCCTTCGGATCTGAGGTAGAAGGTATACCCAATAGTTTCCTTAGGGTATCCTATGAAGACGCACTTTTCCAATTTGGGTTCGAGCTTTTCAGGTTGAAGTTTCTTGACATAAGCATCGCATCCCCAAACTGTCAGAAACGACAACTTAGGTTTCTTCCCAAACCATAATTCATACGGTGTCGTCTCAACGGATTTAGACGGTGCCCTATTTAAAGTGAATGCGGCAGTCTCTAAAGCATAACCCCAAAATGATAGCGGTAGATCGGTAAGAGAGATCATAGATCGCACCATATCCAATAGAGTGCGATTACGACGTTCGGACACACCATTACGTTGAGGTGTTCTAGGCGGCGTGAGTTGTGAAACAATTCCACATTTCCTTAAGTGCATGTCAAACTCGTGACTCAAATATTCTCTTCCATTATCTGATTGTAAGAACTTTATTTTCCTATCACGTTGATTCTCTACCTCGCTCTGAAATTCCTTGAAATTTTCAAAGGTCTCAGACTTGTGTTTCATTAAGTAGACATACCCATATCTACTTAAGTCATCAGTGAGGGTGAGAACATAACGATAGCCACCACGAGCCTCGGCGCTCATTGGACCGCATACATCAGTATGTATTATTTCCAACAAGTTGGTTGCTCTCTCCATTGTTCCGGAGAACGGAGTCTTGGTCATTTTGCCCATGAGGCATGGTTCGCACGTGTCAAATGATTCATAATCAAGAGACTGCAGAAGTCTATCTGCATGGAGTTTCTTCATGCGTTTGATACCAATATGACCAAGGCGGCAGTGCCACAAGTATGTGGGACTATCATTATCAACCTTTACATCTTTTGGCATTCACACTATGAATATGTGTAACATCACGTTCGAGATTCAATAAAAATAAACCATTGACCGGCGGGGCATGACCATAAAACATATCTCTCATATAAATAGAACAACCATTATTCTCAGATTTAAATGAGTAGCCATCTCGCATCAAACGAGATCCAGATACAATGTTCATGCTCAAAGCTGGTACTAAATAACAATTATTGAGGTTCAAAACTAACCCTGAAGGCAGATGTAGAGGTAGCGTGCCGACGGCGATCGCATCGACCTTGGAACCATTCCCGACGCGCATCGTCACCTCGTCCTTCACCAATCTCCGCTTATTCCGCAGCTCCTGTCTTGAGTTACAAATGTGAGCAACCGCACCGGTATCAAATACCCAGGAGCTGCTACGAGCGCTGGTAAGGTACACATCAATAACATGTATATCATATATACCTTTGGCGTTGTCGGCCTTCTTATCCGCTAAGTACTTGGGGCAGTTCTGCTTCTAGTGACCATTTCCCTTGCAATAAAAGCACTCAATCTCAGGCTTGGGTCCATTCTTTGGCTTCTTCCCGGCAACTGACTTACCGGGCGCGGCAACTCCCTTGCCGTCCTTCTTGAAGTTCTTCTTACCCTTGCCTTTCTTGAAACTAGTGGTATTATTCACCATCAACACTTGATGTTCCTTTTTGATCTCCACCTTCGCTGATTTCAGCATCGAATATAACTCAGGAATGGACTTCTCCATCCCTTGCATATTGTACTTCATAACAAAGCTCTTGTAGCTAGGTGGAAGCGACTTGAGGATTCTATCAATGACTGAGTCATCTGGAAGGTTAACTCTTAGCAGAGACAAGCGGTTGTGCAACCCAGACATTTTGAGTATATGCTCGCTGACATAACTGTTTTCCTCCATATTACAACTGTAGAACTTGTCGGAGACTTCATATCTCTCGACCCGGGCATGAGCTTGGAAAACCATTTTCAGCTCTTGGAACATCTCATATGCTCCATGTTGCTCAAAACGCTTTTGGTGCCCCGATTCTAAGCTGCAAAGCATGCTGCACTGAACCAATGAGTAATCATCACTACGCGACTGCCAAGCGTTCATAACGTCTTGAGTTGCTGGGAAAATGGGTGCGTCACCTAGCGGTGCTTCAAGGACATATGCTTTCTTGGCAGCTGCGAAGATGATCCTTAAGTTACAGACCCAGTCCGTATAGTTGCTTCCATCGCCTTTCAGCTTGGTTTTCTCTAGGAACGCGTTGAAGTTGAGGGCAACATTAGCGTGGGCCATTGGATCTACAAGATAGATTGTAAAGACAATTTTAGACTAAGTTCATGATAATTAAGTTCATCTAATCAAATTATTTTAATGAAATCCCGCTCAGATAGACATCCCTCTAGTCATCTAAGTGATACATGATCCATATCGACTAGGCCGTGTCCGATCATGATGTGAGACGGACTAGTCATCAATGGTGAACATCTCCATGTTGATCGCATCTACTATACGACTCATGTTCTACCTTTCAGTCCCTCGTGTTCCGAGGCCATGTCTGTACATGCTAGGCTCGTCAAGTCAACCTAAGTGTTTCGCGTGTGTAAATCTGGCTTACACCCATTGTATGCAAATGTTAGAATCTAGCACACCCGATCATCACGTGGTGCTTCGAAACAACGATATTTCGCAATGGTGCACACTTAGGGGGAACACATTTCTTGAAATTTTAGTGAGGGATCATCTTATTTATGCTACCGTCGTTCTAAGAAAATAAGATGTAAACATGACAAACATCACATGCAAATCATAAAGTGACTGGATATGGCCAATATCATCTTGCGCTTTTGATCTCCATCTTCGAGGCGCGGCATGATCACCATCGTCACCGGCATGACACCATGATCTCCATTGTAACATCCCAAAATTCTAAATTTTGGAATGTTATATAAAATAAATTATTATGATTGTTTGTTTGATTGATTGACTGAAAGTGAGTGAAATTTGAAACTTTTGAAGTTGGATGAGAGGGAACGAAATGACTTTCCCAAACTTTCATCCTTGCATTTTATCTCAATGAATTCAAATTCATTTCAACACAAAACCCCAGAGTGAAGATGACATGACTTCTTCCATTTGAAATCCAAAGTGTTTTTGAAAAGATTTGAATTCCAGTTGGAAATATTTCAAATTCTAAAAAAACTTTATGCAACTCAATGATTTTCATGAGAGAAGATAAAATGACTTCTTCAATTATATGAAATATGAGTTGGAAGTCAAAAAGAATCAAATTGAAAGTATTTTGAAACTCCCTTTCAAATTTGGAATTATTTGGATTTTATTCAAATTATTTTTCTCCTAAAAATAAATAAATGGAAATAAGGGTAAAATGATTCCCTTCAATGGAAAATTAGGAGAAAATAATTTTGAAGTAATTTTGGTATTTTAAAAATGATTTTTGTTGGATTTTAATGCAACAGTAGCACTGTTTGCTTTATTTGATTTTTTGTGGATTTTATTTGAATTATATAATAGTTCATGTTTTAGGAATTGTTTTTCTGAACATTTTTATATATATTATGCCTATATATAGTTTTTATTTTTTTGGTTCTTTTTACTTTTGTTTGTCTGTTAAAAAAAACTCTCCTTGCGCCAGCCAGGCCGACCAGGCCCAGCTAGCAGCCAGGCGGCCTGCCCCGCGGCCCACCAGCAAGCCGAACCGGCCTGCTCCACCCGCACCGCGCCCGAATCCCCTCTCCCTCGGTCGCCCGATCCCTTTCCCCTCTCTCTTCTCTCGCTGACGCGTGGGACCCGCCGTCATCTTCTTCCTCCGCAAGCCCCGCCCGAGCCAGATCGCACCGGCCGCGCCGCCGAATCCCGTGATCCTCGGGATCCTCTCCCCGACTTACCCCTTCCTCCAAGAATCGCCCCCCCTATATATACTCTCCCCCTCGACCCGTTCCACTCCTTTCCCTGCACCAAGGACCACCGCTGCCTCCCCGATTCCTCGCCGGATCCGAGCGCCACCGCCGCACCATTGTTGCCTTACCTCACCACCCTGACCACCTAGTCGCCACTTGAGATCACCACCGTAACCCCCTCGCTCGTCTGCACCTCCCCGTGCGCTCGCGCGAGCCCGAAACCCACCGGAGCGCCGCCACCGCCGACGCCCGAACGCCACCGCCACCTCGACCTCGCCGCCGACCTCCTCCGTCAACCTATGACGCCACCTCGACCACCGCTGGACTCGCCGTCGAACGCCTCGTCCGCCCGTGCCCTCGCCGGAGCTCTCCGACGACCGGAGCGCCGCCGCCGACGACGTCCGAGCCGCATCGCCGGCGACCACCACCGTTGTAAGCTCCGACGACCCTCCCCGCCGTTAGATCTTCATTATACGGCCTAGATTAGATGCAAACGAATAGGTAGGTTTTATGTATTAGATCAGTTTTTATGCGGTTTTATTTACGGTTTAGATTGGTTCAGATCGAACCGGGCCTCCTCCGGTTTTCTGCTTTAGCCGCCCAGTCACGGTTTCGTTAAGTTACGACCGAGCGTTGTTTAGTTCAGATTGCCCATTGCTTAGGCCCAATAGCAGCCCGACGCGTAGTACCTGCCCGTTTGTTTTTTTTAGTTTATTTTCGTTTCTGTTTTAAAAACAGAAATAGTTTCAATTTTAGATTGCTTATAACTTTTATGTTTTAGATTCAATTTGAGTGATTCTTTTTGCATTGTGTCACAAATTTGTTGAAGTTTTTTTTACGTACTTAGTTTGCAAATTTGAGTAGTTTAAATTTGAATTATTTCAAATATGTTTCAAACACTGTTTTGGCTCTAGTTTGAGTTTTATAAAATATTTTTGATTGATTCTTTTTGCTACTGTTTTATTATGGTTTTGTCTATCCAGTAGGATATAGTTATTTATTTTTAGTTTATTTTAAGTTAGGTTTGTTGCAAAAACAGCACTGTTTTGCTTATGTAGTTGTTTTAGTCATATAATTAGTGTTTTTAATTATTTTTAGTTAATTCTTTTTGTAGATTTTTACATGTTGTCATATGTTTCTGTTAGACTACAGTAGATAAATTTTTGTAGTTATTTATTAGTGTTTAGCTACTGTTTTAGTATTTGTTTGTTTAGTTCATAGTGATAGTTGATAAAAATAGTTTTACTAGTTTTAATGTATCTCTTTTTGCCGCTTCAATATATGTTGTTATTGGTTCTGTTATTAGGAGTAAATAAGTTTTCATAAATTATTTTGGTATTGTTTACTATTGTCTTAGTGTTTTCTAGTTGTTATAGTTGTTCTAGTGTTAACTAGATAGTTATAATAGTTTTTATTATACTAGTTCTTTTTGCTAGTAAATGCTTTAGTAAATTGTTTTCTGTTCTTTCATTAGAATTATATTTTCTTTGTTGTAGAAAAAATTATTAGAGTAATTTGGTGTTGCTACGAGAGTATTGTCTGTTATTGTGTGAGTTGGTTTCTCCCTTGTTTTCGTGAAGTCTTCTTTGTAATTCTATTTGGTTTTCTTTGACTTCATTATTGTTTTATTTATGACTTTTTGATTGTTATTTTGATTGCTAGTATTGTTTGCTAGAATTATTCCTTATGTGAGTATAATGTTTGACTATATAGATTTTCTCGGAGTGACGAATAGTTTATCAAAGATTCTGAGAGCGTTATTATCTTCATCAAGTAATACCAGGCAAGTTCACTTTGACCATGCTTTCATACCTATGTTTTTACTGCATTTAGTGGCATCTTTGCAACAACCCTCCAGTAGTGATATTGAATTCTTGTAGTTGAGTAGTATGCATGAGGTAGGAACCCATCACCCTATTACCAAGCCCAGGACGTTATTTATTTTAATGCTACGCTATAGTAGACGGGGTTTGGTATGAGTGCACGAGAGTGGTGTGAAGAAGGAGGACTCTACGTCAATGACAACAACTCCATGATGGCATATGCGAGGACTGCATCTTCAAGGCCTCAAGACTTCAAGACTCGAGACAAGAATTCAATACACACTACTGGGTGAAGGACGGTTGACGGGCACCCTGGAGAAACCAGTGGATGGCCGGGATGCATGGAGAAGCGCCATGACATCTTGTGGAAAGCTTCACCCAGACTCAAAGAGACAGAAGAATACTTCATGCCCGGAAGCTTACCTGTGCAACCGCAAGTCACTATGGGCTCTGGCTTGGTTGACCATAGTTGTGACTCTGGCTGGGACGGTGCTAGCAGATGTAGAACTACGGTAGGATTGGATGAGCACCGGACAGTGGTCAGAGGAACTCTTTGGAAGACCATGTTTCGGTCATCTTGTTCTCAAACACCCTGAAGTGCGAGAACGTAAAAAGAGGGATCGAATCTTGCGGCTAAAGTGTACAAACCTCTGCAGAGGGTTTAAACCTAATCGATTAGCCGTGTCCCCGGTTACGGACAATTTGAGCCTCTGGACTTGGATTTATCTCGGAACTCTCAACACCGGACTGATAACATAATTGAGGGCAACTTATGATGATTTGGGCCATGAGACATCGGTTGGCGGAACCATGTCATGATAGGAAACTCCGTAGTATAGACTCCTGAATTTCTTTGATGTAGGGAAAATAAAACCAGCTTTTATGCAAAACAAAACTTAGATACAGAGCCACAAAGCCATATTGCATATAGTATAGTTTTATCATCTGTTTTCTCATGTTGTGATCTTGCCGGTACATTCAATGTACTGACCTACACGGCTGCAACGTATCATGTTGCAGATACTTTCTTCCAACGAGTAAGAGTACGGTACAGGGTTACGGTCTACACTCAACCTGCCGATGGCGTTGATGGGACTCCACACCCGACTATTTGTTTCCGCTGTGACTTATGAGGTATATATCAGTTTTACGTTATTTATACATGTGATTGCACTTTGATATATACATTGATGTACTGTGTGTGCCAGCATACTGATCCAGGGATGGCACAGAAACACAGAGACTTGACCGTCTGAGGTCGGGTCGCTACATCCATCATCATGATCGCCATCATCGTGTCTTCATGAAGTTGTCTCGCCAACTATTACTTCTACTACTATGGCTAACGGTTAGCCATAAAGTAAAGTAATTACATGGTGCTTAAATTGACTCGCAGGTCATACAATAAATTAAGACAACTCCTATGGCTCTTGCCTGTTGTCACACTCATCGACATGCAAGTCGTGATTCCTATTACAAGAACATGATCAATCTCATACATCACATATATAATTCATCATATCCTTTTGGCCATATCACATCACATAGCATACCCTGCAAAACCAAGTTAGACGTCCTCTAATTGTTGTTGCATGTTTTACGTGGCTGCTATGGGTTTCTAGCAAGAACGTTTCTTACCTACGCAAAAGCCACAACGGTGATATGCCAATTGCTATTTACCCTTCATAAGGACCCTCCTCATCGAATCCGATCCGACTAAAGTGGGAGAGACAGACACCCGCTAGCCACCTTATGCATCAAGTGCATGTCAGTCGGTGGAACGTGTCTCACGTAAGCGTACGTGTAAGGTCGGTCCGGGCCGCTTCATCCCACAATGCCGCCGAATCAAGATAAGATTAGTAACAGTAAGCAAATTGACCAAATCATCGCCCAGAACTACTTTGTGTTCTACTCGTGCATAGAATCTACGCATAGACCTAGATCTGATACCATTGTTGGGGATCGTAGTAATAATTCAAAAGAATTCCTACGTGTCACCAAGATCAATCCAGGAGATGCTACCAACGAGAGAGAGGGAGTGTATCTTCATACCCTTGAAGATCGTTAAGCCGAAGCGTTACAAGAACGCGGTTGATAGAGTCATACTCGCGACGATTCAAATCGCGGAAGATCCGATCCAAGTGCCGAACGGACGGCGCCTCCGCGTTCAACACACGTACAGCCTGGGGACGTCTCCTCCTTCTTGATCCAGCAAGGGGAGAGGAGAAGTTGAGGGAGAGCTCCGGCGGCATGACGGCGTGGTGGTGGAGCTTGTGGTTCTTCGGCCGGGCTTCGCCAAGCACTACAGAGGAGGAGGAGGTGTAGGAAGGGGAGGGCTGCGCCAGGGGCTAGGGGTGAAGCTCCCATGCACCTCCCCACAATATATAGGGGTGGAGGGGGCTGGTTTCTTGCCCTCCAAGTCCATTGGGACGTTGGCAAAGGTGGGAGGAAAGAAATCCCATTCTTTCCCTTCCCCACCAATTGTTATCCCCCCTTTTTAGGGATCTTGATCTTATCCTTTCGGGATATGATCTCATTCCCTCTAAGGGGGGATCTTGCTGCACCTTGACTAGGGGTGTGGGGCGTTTCCCCCACTACCCACGTTCATGTGGGTCCCCATGCAGGTGGGCCCCACTCTGGAACCTTCTAGAACCTTCCCGGTACAATACCAAAAAAACCCGAACATTTTCCGGTGGCCAAAATAGGACTTCTCATATATAAATGTTTACCTCCGGACCATTCCGTAACTCCTCGTGACGTCCGGGATCTCATCCGAGACTTCGAACAACTTTCGGTAACCACATACAATTCCCATTACAACTCTAGCGTCACCGAACCTTAAGTGTGTAGACCCTACGGGTTCGGGAACCATGCAGACATGAACGAGATGCCTCTCCGGCCAATAACTAATAGCGGGATCTGGATAACCATATTGGCTCCCACATGTTCCACGACGATCTCATCGGATGAACCACGATGTGGGGGATTCAATCAATCCCGTATACAATGCCCTTTGTCCATCGGTATGTTACTTGCCCAAGATTCGATCATCGGTATACCCATAACTCGTTCAATCTCGTTACGGGCAAGTCCCTCTTTACTCGTTCCGTAACACATGACCCCGTGACTAACTCCTTAGTCACATTGAGCTCATTATGATGATGCATTACCGAGTGGGCCCAGAGATACCTCTCCGTCATACGGAGTGACAAATCCCAGTCTCGATCCGTGCCAACCCAACAGACACTTTCGGAGATACCTGTAGCACACCTTTATAGTCACCCAGTTACGTTGTGACGTTTCATACACCCAAAGCATTCCTACGGCAT
This sequence comes from Triticum aestivum, assembly GCF_018294505.1. Taxonomy (NCBI): domain Eukaryota; kingdom Viridiplantae; phylum Streptophyta; class Magnoliopsida; order Poales; family Poaceae; genus Triticum; species Triticum aestivum. Next base: position 435,972,171 of record NC_057802.1, read on the forward strand.
CCGGGAGTTGCACAATCTCATGGTCTAAGGGAATGGTACTTGACATTAGCAAAGCTCTAGCAAACAAACTACATGATCTTGTGCTATGCTTAGGATTGGGTCTTGTCCATCACATCATTCTTCTAATGATCTGATCCCGTTATCAATGACATCCAATGTCCATGGTCAGGAAACCATAACCATCTATTGATCAACGAGCTAGTCAACTAGAGGCTCACTAGGGAGATGTTGTGGTGTATGTATTCACACATGTATTACGGTTTCCGGTTAATACAATTATAGCATGAGCAATAGACAATTATCATGAACAAGGAAAAATAATAATAAGCATTTTATTATTGCCTCTAGGGCATATTTGCAACATGTTTAGTAGTAGCACTAAAAAGAAAACCCAAAAAGATTTCCTTGTTCTTCTTTTGCTTGTTGGGAGCTTTCCCGTGTAAATAGTTTTTCTCGTTTTTGCTTTTCCTTTTCCCTTCTATTTGCTTGTTCAAGAAAACCAAAAACTCCAAAAATATTTCAGTGTGTTTCTTTGAATTTCTTTTCTTTTTATTCGAGTCTTACCGAGAAGACCACGATGAAAATGTTGAGTGGCTCTCATATGAATAACTCTTGATCTAATAAAGAGCCCATTTTACCTTGTCTTCTCCCGTTGAATAAAATGTTTTGCAGATTCCAGCTTAGTCCACGGCACTCTTGCACAATTATTATTTTCACATCATTCGGTCGTTCAAGTGAAAGGCAATATTGACGATATTCGATGAACTGGCCGTGGCAGAGAGAAACTGGTATGAACTCGACTTGTTCTGTTTGTGTAAATATGTTTAACCTAGTATCCATGATTCCGCCCATTATGATTAAACATGTTTGCAATGACAATTAGAGCTTATAGTTTCTTATGCCATGCATAAGTAGCTAGGAATGGATAATGATTTATCTGGGATATCAACATTGCGTTAAAATGATTGTGATGTAATATGATGATATGGTATCCTCCTCTGAATGTTCGAGTGGCTTGACTTGGCACATGTTCATGCATGTATTTGAATCAAAACCAACATAGCCTCTATGATATTTATGTTCATGGTGTTCATATCCTACTCATGCTAGTGACCAATGTTACTTATGCATAATGCATGTTCATGACCGTTGTTGCTCTTTAGCTGGCCGCTTCTCAATCTATTTGCTAGCCTTCGCTTGTACTAAGCGGGAATTCTGCTTGTACATCAAAAACCTTGAACCCAAAGTTATTCCAGAAGAGACCACCATCCCTACCTATATGCAGTATTACCCTGCCGTCCTAAGTAAATTTGCATGTGCCACCTCTAAAAACTTCTAATAAATATCCTTTTTGTGTGCATGGATCGTTCATGGAATGACAAGAGGTGGTCGGTATCTTCCATGCTAAGCGGGTTATTCTCAGGTCCAGTGTTTATTCACTCGCCATCGCACGAGAAAGGGCGGTAATAGGGATTCCCAGTCCCAAACTGCAAACAGAAAAAGCTTACAAATAATCAAACAAAAACTCCCAATGGAGTCAAAACCTTTACTTTTATCGCTTGGGAACCGCCACTAGCGTGCTTAGCATGGAAGATGTTGATAACTGATGGTCTTGAAGTAAATGAGAAGGGTGCATGTCTCAAAATATCATTTACCTCTGTTTAAAAACTTGAGCTCTGGCACCTCTGCAAATCACTGCTTCCATCTGCGAAGGGACTATCTATTTACTTTTACGTTGTGTCATCACCTTCTAAAATAAGCGCCAGAACCTGAGAGCACTGCTGTCATGCTTATGCATTGTGTGTAGCTAATGTTGGGTGCATCATGACTGGATCTTTTCTACCATGAATTGCAATGTTTAGTCGTTGGTTGAACTTTAGAGGTGCTCTGCATTTATGTTTTGCGGTCTCAAAAAGGGTAGCGAGATACCACTATTGTCATATTATATCATGGTTGTTTTGATAATGTGTTGTTGTTTCAGATATCTTATTATTGCTCGCTAGCTGATTATGTCATTGATATGAGTTAATATAATCTTTAAGAGTTATTATCGGCGTGGTTAGTTATAATGTTGGCTGAAAACCTGGGTGCTGTTTAAGCTTATTTATGCAAACAAGAGCAAAAAAAGTTTGTAAAAGTTTTTCTTTTTCACTTTCAGTTTATCAACTGAATTGCTTGAGCACAATAAACAAGAATTTCTGGAGCCAAGACCCACCAGAGGGGGGCACCTGGGTGGGCACAACCCACCAGGGCGCCCCCCACTCCTGGCGCGCCCAGGTGGGTTGTCCCCACCTGGTGGCCCCGCAGACCCTGAAACCGACGCTATAAAATCCTATTTTTCCAGAAAAAATCGGGGAGAAAGAATTATCGCTATCCACGAGACGAAGCCACCCTCACCTCCTGTTCTTCATCGGGAGGCCAGATCTGGAGTCCGTTTAGGGCTCCGGAGAGGGGGTTCTTCATTCTTCATCATCACCAACCCTTCTCCATCACCAATTCCATGATGCTCCCCACCGGGAGTGAGTAATTACTTCGTAGGCTCGTTGGTCGGTGAGGAGTTGGATGAGATTCATCATGTAATCGATTTAGTTTTGTTAGGGCTTGATCCCTACTATCCACTATGTTCTAAGATTGATGTTTCTATGACTTTGCTATGCTTAATGCTTGTCACTTTGGGCCCAGGTGCCATGAACTCAGATCTGAACCATTTATGTTATTATCATTATATCCATGTTCTAGATCCGATCTTGCAAGTTATAGTCACCTACTATGTGTTATGATCCGGCAACCCCGGAGTGACAATAGTCGGGACCACTCCCGGTGATGATCGTAGTTTGAGGAGTTCATGTATTCACTATGTGTTAATGCTTTGTTCCGGTTCTCTATTAAAAGGAGGCCCTAATATCCCTTAGTTTCCAATATGGACCCCGCTACCACGGGAGGGTAGAACAAAAGATGTCATGCAAGTTCTTTCCTTAAGCGTGTATGACTATTTATGGAATACATGTCTACATTATATTGACGAACTGGAGCTAGTGCCGTATCGCCCTAGGTTATAACTGTCTCATGATGAATATCATCCAACAAGTCACCGGTCCAATGCCTACGAATTTATCTTATATTGTTCTTGCTAAGTTACTACTGCTGCTATCACTGTTGCACTTGCTACAAAATCACTGCTATCACTGTTACCGTTACCGTTGCTACTGTTACTATTATCAAAACTATCAAACTACTTTGCTACCGATCACTTTGCTACAGATAATTAATCTCCAGGTGTGGTTGAATTGACAACTCAGCTGCTAATATCTCCAAATATTCTTTGGCTCCCCTTGTGTCGAATCTATAAATTTGGGTTGAATACTCTACCCTCGAAAACTGTTGCGATCCCCTATACTTGTGGGTTCAATTTGTATGTGCCATCTCTAGTACTCAAAATAAATTTCTCTTTTGTGTGCTCATACCGCTAACAAGGCGGTGAGGGGTGGCTAATATTTTCCATGCTAGATGTGTTATTCTCACGATGAGTGTTTATTCACTTGTCATTGCACGAGAGTAAGGTAAAGGTATTAGGGATGTCCAGTCCTGAAATGAAAAATGAATTTACTTTATGTTGTCAAATAATAAATTCCTTGGAAAGTGTTGGTATGGAGGGAAACCATGGATACGGCTAGCCATGGAAAGTGAAAGTATGGTTGAAAAAGGAATAAACTTTAATTTACGTTTGGGAACCGCCTATGATATATCTAGCATGGAATGTGTTGGGAACTCTAAGTCGTTTTCGTTGGTAGGAAAAGTATGCCTCTCAAAATATTTTTATCTCTCAATTTTTGCTTTGAGCTCTGGCACCTCTACAAATCCCTACTTCCCTCCGCGAAGGGACTTTCTTTTACTTTATGCAATTTTTATTTTGAATCCGAGTCTCCATCTTCTCTTATAAAGAACCAACTAGGAGGCACTATGATCATACTTGAGCATTGGGTGTAGTTAATATTCGAGTGTGTTTCATTAATGGATCAATGATTGAGCATAATGGGCTAGGGATAGCTTATTTTAGCATTGATATTTTGAAAGACATGGTTGCTTGTTGGTATGCTTGAGTATTTAAGTTATCATGTCAAAACTAGACTATTGCTTTGAATCACGTAAAAGTCCAAATGTCCATGCTATAAAGAAAAGAATATGAGATGACATGTTAGGCAGCATTCCACATCAAAAATTCTGTTTTTATCACTTACCTACTCGAGGACGAGTAGGAGTTATGCTTGGGGATGCTGATACGTCTCCAATGTATCTATAATTTTTTATTGTTCCATGCTGTTATATTATCAATCTTGGATCTTTTATAATCATTTTATACTCATTTTATATCATTTTTTGGTACTAACCTATTGACATAGTGCCAAGTGCCAGTTGCTGTTTTCTGCATGTTTTTTACATTGCAGGAAATCAATACCAAACGGAGTCCAAATGCAACGTAACTTCACGGAGATTTTTTATGGACCAGAAGACACCCAATGGGCCAAGCCAGCGCCTGGGGGGTGCTCCGAGGGGAGCACAACCCACGAGGGCGCGCCAGGAGGCCCAGGCGCGCCCTGGTGGGTTGTGCCCACCTCGGGTGCCCCCCGGACCACCTCTTTGCTCTATAAATACCCCAACATTCCAGAAACCCTAGGGGCGTCGATGAAAATCAATTCCAGCCGCCGCAGAGTCCAGAACCACCAGATCCAATCTAGACACCATCACGGAGGGGTTCACCACTTCCATTGGTGCCTCTTCGTTGATGTGTGATTAGTTCTTTGTAGACCTTGAGGTCTGTAGTTGTTAACTAGATGGCTTCCTCTCTCTCGTTTGATTCTCAATACAATGGTCTCTTGGAGATCCATATGATGTAACTCTTTTTGCGGTGAGTTTGTTGGGATCGGATGAACTTTGAGTTTATGATCAGATCTATCTTTTTGTATCCACGAAAGTTATTTGAGTTTCTTTGATCTCTTATATGCATGATTCCTTATAGCATCGTATTTCTTCTCCCATATTTGGGTTTTGTTTGGCCAACTTGATCTATTTATCTTGCAATGGGAAGATGTGCTTTGTAGTGGGTTCGATCTTACGGTGCTTGATCCCAGTGATAGAAGGGGAACCGACACGTATGTATCATTGCTACTAAGGATAAAATGATGGGGTCTATCTCTACATAGATAGATCTTGTCTACATCATGTCATCATTCTTATTGCATTACTCCGTTTCCCCATGAACTTAATACACTAGATGCATGTTGGATAGCGGTCGATGTGTGGAGTAATAGTAGTAGATGCAGGCAGGAGTCGGTCTACTAATCTTGGACGTGATGCCTATATAATGATCATTGCCTGGATATCGTCATGATTATTTGAAGTTCTATCAATTGCCCAACAGTAATTTGTTTACTCACCATTTGCTATTTTTCTCGAGAGAAACCACTAGTGAAACCTATGCGCCCCGGGTCTCTTTCTCATATTATTTGCCTTTGCGATCTACATTTCCTTTGCTTTTATTTTCAGATCTATTATAAAGAAAAAATACAAAAATACCTTGCTACAATTTATTCTTATTTATTTTATTTGGCGTTCGATCTATCAATCTACTACAATTTATTTCACGTCCGTTTGCCTATCTGTGGGCGCCGCTACCCGAAAGGGATTGACAAGCCCTTTTACATGTCGGGTTGCGAGTATTTGTTATTTGTGTGCAGGGGTTGTTTACGTTGTGTTGCTTGGTTCTCCTACTAGTTCGATAACCTTGGTCTCATAACTAAGGAAAATACCTACCGCCGGTGTGCTGCATCATCCCTTCCTCTTTGGGGAAATACCGACGTAGCTTCAAGCCGCATCAGGTTGCCAAAGTGTACGGGTTCGGTGACCGCCCCCAAGGGTTACCATTTGTACGGGTACGGTGGCCGCCCTCAAGGGCCCCTTAGTGGAATCACGGCATCTTGCATTGTATGAGGGCGTGAGGAGATTACGGTGGCCCTAGTGGCTTCTTGGGGAGCATTGTGCCTCCACACCTCTCCAAACGGAGATTAGCATCCGCAAGGGTGTGAACTTCGAGATACATCATTGTCTCCGCGTGCCTCGGTTATCTCTTACCCGAGCCCTTTACTTATGCACTTTACTTTGTGATAGCCATAGTGTTTCATGTTATATATTTTGCTATCACATAGTTGTTTATCTTGCTTAGCATAAGTTGTTGGTGCACATAGGTGAGCCTAGTTGTTGTAGGTTTTGTGCTTGACAAATTAACCGCTAGGTTTATTCCGCATTTGTTCAAGCGTAAACCGTAATTATTTTAAAACGCCTATTCACCCCCTCTAGGCGTCATCCTCGATCTTTCAATTGCTATTAGAGCCTCGTATCTCGTTATTAGGCTTAATTGAAGGAAATATGCCCTAGAGGCAATAATAAAGTTATTATTTATTTCCTCATATGATGATAAATGTTTATTATTCATTCTAGAATTGTATTAACCAGAAACATAATACATGTGTGAATACATAGACAAACACAGTGTCACTAGTATGCCTCTACTTGACTAGCTCGTTGATCAAAGATGGTTGAGTTTCCTAGCCATAGACATGAGTTGTGATTTGATTAACGGGATCACATCATTAGGAGAATGATGTGATTGACTTGACCCATTCCGTTAGCTTAGCACTTGATCGTTTAGTTTACTGCTATTGCTTTCTTCATGACTTATACATGTTCCTATGACTATGAGATTATGCAACTCCCGATTACCGGAGGAACACTTTGTGTGCTACCAAATGTCACAACGTAACTGGGTGATTATAAAGGTGCTCTACAGGTGTCTCTGATGGTACTTGTTGAGTTGACATAGATCGAGATTAGGATTTGTCACTCTGATTGTCGGAGAGGTATCTCTGGGCCCTCTCGGCAATGCACATCACTATAAGCCTTGCAAGCAATGTGACTAATGAGTTAGTTGCGGGATGATGCATTACAGAACGAGTAAAGAGACTTTCCAGTAACGAGATTGAGCTAGGTATTGAGATACCGACAATCGAATCTCGGGCAAGTAACATACCGATGACAAAGGGAACAACGTATGTTGTAATGCGGTTTGACCGATAAAGATCTTCGTAGAATATGTAGGAACCAATATGAGCATCCAGGTTCCGCTATTGGTTATTGACCGGAGATGTGTCTCGATCATGTCTACATAGTTCTCGAACCCGTAGGGTCCGCACGCTTAAAGTTCTGTGATGATCGGTATTATGAGTTTATATGTTCTGATGTACCTAAGGTAGTTCAGAGTCCCGGATATGATCACGGACATGACGAGGAGTCTCGAAATGGTCGATACATAAAGATCAATATATTAGATGACTATGTTCGGACACCGGAAGTGTTTCGGGAGGTTTCGGACATATACTGGAGTACCGGGGGTTACCGGAACCCCTCGGGGGGTATATTGGGCCTAATGGGCCTTAGTGGAGAAGAGGAGGGGCGGCCAGGGCAGGCCGCACGCCCCCTCCCCCTCTAGTCCGAATTGGACAAGGAGGGGGCGGCGCCCCCCTTTCCTTCCCCTATCTCTCCTCCTTCCCCCTTCTCCTACTCCTACTAGGAAAGGAGGAGTCCTACTCCCGGTGGGAGTAGGACTCCTCCCTTGGCGCGCCCTCCTCCTTGGCCGGCCGCCTCCCCCCTAGCTCCTTTATGTACAGGGGCAGGGGGCACCCCAAGGACACAACAATTGATCATTGATCTTTTAGCCGTGTGCGGTGCCCCCCTTCACGATAATCCACCTCGGTCATATCGTAGCGGTGCTTGGGCGAAGCCCTGTGTTGGTAGCTTCATCAACATCGTCAGCACGCCCTCGTGCTGACGAAACTCTCCCTCGAGCTCTACTTGATCGCAAGATCGCAGGACGTCACCGAGCTGAACGTGTGTTGAACGCGGAGGTGCCGTACATTCGGTACTGAAGATCGGTCGATCATGAAGACGTACGAGTACATCAACCGCGTTGTCATAACGCTTCCACTTAACGGTCTACGAGGGTACGTGGACGACACACTCCCCTCTCGTTGCTATGCATCACCATGATCTTGCATGTGCGTAGGATTTTTTTTGAAATTACTACGTTCCCCAACAGTGGCATCCGAGCCAGGTTTATGCGTAGATGTTATATGTGTTGGTAATCGTAGCATAATTTAAAATTTTCCTACGCTCACCAAGATGCATCTATGGAGTCTACTAGCAACGAGGGGAAAGGAGTGCATCTACATACCCTTGTAGATCGCGAGCGGAAGCGTTCCAATGAACGTGGATGACGGAGTCGTACTCGCCGTGATCCAAATCACCGATGACCGAGTGCCGAACGGACGGCACCTCCGCGTTCAACACACGTACGGTGCAGCGACGTCTCCTCCTTCTTGATCCATCAAGGGGGAAGGAGATGTTGATGGAGATCCAGCAGCACGACGGCGTGGTGGTGGATGTAGCGGGTCTCCGGCAGGGCTTCGCCAAGCTTCTACGAGAGAGAGAGAGGTGTTGCAGGGGAGGAGGGAGGCGCCCAAGGTTGTAGGTTGCTGCCCTCCCTCCCCCCCACTATTTATAGGACCCCTGGGGGGGCGCCAGCCCTTGGGAGATCAGATCTCCAAGGGGGGCGGCGCCAAGTGGGGGGGAAGGGGTGCCTTGCCCCCCAAGGCAAGGGGGAAGCTCTCCCCCTAGGGTTCCCAACCCTAGGCGCATGGGGGGAGGCCCAAGGGGGGTTCCCCAGCCCACTAAGGGTTGGTTCCCTTCCACTTTCAGCCCACGGGGCCCTCCGGGATAGGTGGCCCCACCCGGTGGACCCCCGGGACCCTTCCGGTGGTCCCGGTACAATACCGGTAACCCCCGAAACTTTCCCGATGGCCGAAACTTGACTTCCTATATATAATTCTTCACCTCTGGACCATTCCGGAGCCTCTCGTGATGTCCGGGATCTCATCCGGGACTCCGAAAAACTTTCGGGTTTCCGCATACATATATCTCTACAACCCTAGCGTCACCGGACCTTAAGTGTGTAGACCCTACGGGTTCGGGAGACATGCAGACATGACCGAGACGCCTCTCCGGTCAATAACCAACAGCGGGATCTGGATACCCATGTTGGCTCCCACATGTTCCACGATGATCTCATCGGATGAACCACGGTGTCGAGGATTCAATCAATCCGTATGCAATTCCCTTTGTCAATCGGTATGTTACTTGCCCGAGATTCGATCGTCGGTATCCCAATACCTTGTTCAATCTCGTTACCGGCAAGTCTCTTTACTCGTACTGCAATGCATGATCCCGTGACTAATGCCTTAGTCACATTGAGCTCATTATGATGATGCATTACCGAGTGGGCCCAGAGATACCTCTCCGTCACACGGAGTGACAAATCCCAGTCTCGATCCGTGCCAACCCAACAGACACTTTCGGAGATACCCGTAGTGCACCTTTATAGTCACCCAGTTACGTTGTGACGTTTGGCACACCCAAAGCACTCCTACGGTATCCGGGAGTTGCACGATCTCATGGTCTAAGGAAAAGATACTTGACATTGGAAAAGCTCTAGCAAACGAAACTACACGATCTTTTATGCTATGCTTAGGATTGGGTCTTGTCCATCACATCATTCTCCTAATGATGTGATCCCGTTATCAATGACATCCAATGTCCATAGTCAGGAAACCATGACTATCTGTTGATCAACGAGCTAGTCAACTAGAGGCTTACTAGGGACAGGTTGTGGTCTATGTATTCACACATGTATTATGATTTCCGGACAATACAATTATAGCATGAATAATAGACAATTACCGTGAACAAAGAAATATAATAATAACCATTTATTATTGCCTCTAGGGCATATTTCCAACAGTCTCCCACTTGCACCAGAGTCAATAATCTAGTTCACATCACCATGTGATTAACACTCACTGGTCACATCACCATGTGACCAACATCTAAAGAGTTTACTAGAGTCAATAATCTAGTTCACATCACTATGTGATTATCACTCAATGTGTTATGGTTTGGTCATGTTATGCTTGTGAGAGAGGTTATTAGTCAACGGGTCTGAACCTTTCAGAACCGTGTGCTTTACGAATATCTATGTCATCTTGTGGATGCTACCACGCGCTATTTGGAGCCATTTCAAATAATTGCTCTACTATACGAATCCGGTTTACTACTCAGAGTCATCCGGATTAGTGTCAAAGTTCGCATCGACGTAACCCTTTACGACGAACTCCTTTCCACCTCCATAATCGAGAAAATTCCTTAATCCACTAGGTACTAAGGATAAGTTCGACCGCTGTCATGAGATCCTTTCCCGGATCACCATTGTACCCTCTTGACCAACTCATGGCAAGGCACACTACATGTGCGGTACACAGCATAGCATACTATAGAGCCTACGTCTAAAGCATAGGAGACGACCTTCGTCCTTTCTCTATCTTCTGCTGTGGTCAGGTCTTGAGTCTTACTCAATACTCACACCTTGTAACACAGCCAAGAACTCCTTCTTTGCTGATCTATTTTGAACTCTTTCAAAATCATGTCAAGGTGTGCTGTCTTTTGAAAGTATCATCAGGCGTCTTGATCTATCTCTATGGATCTTGATGCCCAATATGTAAGCAGCTTTATCCAGGTATTCCTTTGAAAAACTCCTTTCAAACAACCCTTTATGCTTTCCAGAAATTTTACATCATTTCGGATCAACAATATGTCATTCACATATACTTATCAGAAATGTTGTAGCGCTCCCACTCACTTTATTGTAAATACAAGTTTCTTACAAACTTTGTATAAACCCAAAAACTTTGATCACTCCATCAAAGCGTATATTCTGACTTCGAGATGCTTGCTCTAATCCATGGAAGGATCGCTGGAGCTAGCATACCTTTTAGCAACCTTAGGATCGACAAAACCTTTCTGATTGTATCACATACAACCTTTCCTTACAAAAACTGGTAAGGAAACTTGTTTTGACATCCATCTGCCAGATTTCATAAATGCAGCTAATGCTAACATGATTCCGACGGACCTAAGCATCGCTACGGATGAGAAAAACTCATCGTATTCAACTCCTTGAACTTGCGAAAATACTCTTTGCCACAAGTCGAGCTTCATAGACGGTAACATTACCGTCCATGTCCGTCTTCTTCTTAAAGATCCATTTATCTCAATGGCTTGCCGATCATCGGGCAAGTTCACCAAAGTCCATGCTTTGTTCTGATACATGGATCCTATCTCGGATTTCATGGCTTCTAACCATTTGTCGGAATATGGGCCCACCATCGCTTCTCCATAGCTTGTAGGTTCATTGTTGTCTAGCAACATGACTTCCAAGGCGCATGGGGGGAGGCCCAAGGGGGGTGCCCCAGCCCACTAAGGGCTGGTTCCCTTCCACTTTCAGCCCACGGGGCCCTCCGGGATAGGTGGCCCCACCCGGTGGACCCCCGGGACCCTTCCGGTGGTCCCGGTACAATACCGGTAACCCCCGAAACTTTCCCGGTGGCCGAAACTTGACTTCCTATATATAATTCTTCACCTCCGGACCATTCCGGAGCCTCTCGTGATGTCCGGGATCTCATCCGGGACTCCGAACAAGTTTCGGGTTTCCGCATACATATATCTCTACAACCCTAGCGTCACCGGACCTTAAGTGTGTAGACCCTACGGGTTCGGGAGACATGCAGACATGACCGAGACGCCTCTCCGGTCAATAACCAACAGCGGGATCTGGATACCCATGTTGGCTCCCACATGTTCCACGATGATCTCATCGGATGAACCACGGTGTCGAGGATTCAATCAATCCGTATGCAATTCCCTTTGTCAATCGGTATGTTACTTGCCCGAGATTCGATCGTTGGTATCCCAATACCTTGTTCAATCTCGTTACCGGCAAGTCTCTTTACTCGTACCGCAATGCATGATCCCGTGACTAACGCCTTAGTCACATTGAGCTCATTATGATGATGCATTACCGAGTGGGCCCAGAGATACCTCTCCGTCACACGGAGTGACAAATCCCAGTCTCGATCCGTGCCAACCCAACAGACACTTTCGGAGATACCCGTAGTGCACCTTTATAGTCACCCAGTTACGTTGTGACGTTTGGCACACCCAAAGCACTCCTACGGTATCCGGGAGTTGCACGATCTCATGGTCTAAGGAAAAGATACTTGACATTGGAAAAGCTCTAGCAAACGAAACTACACGATCTTTTATGCTATGCTTAGGATTGGGTCTTGTCCATCACATCATTCTCCTAATGATGTGATCCCGTTATCAATGACATCCAATGTCCATAGTCAGGAAACCATGACTATCTGTTGATCAACGAGCTAGTCAACTAGAGGCTTACTAGGGACAGGTTGTGGTCTATGTATTCACACATGTATTACGATTTCCGGACAATACAATTATAGCATGAATAATAGACAATTACCATGAACAAACAAATATAATAATAACCATTTATTATTGCCTCTAGGGCATATTTCCAACAATATGCACGAGTAGAACACAAGTGAGTTGTGGGCGATACAAGTCATACTGCTTACCAGCATGTCACACTTTGGTTCGGTGGTATTGTTGGATGAAGCGGCCCGGACCGACATTACACGTACGCTTACACGAGACTGGTTCTACTGACGTGCTTTGCGCATAGGTGGCTGGCGGGTGTCAGTTTCTCCAACTTTAGTTGAACCGAGTGTGGCTATGCCTGGTCCTTGAGAAGGTTAAAACAACACTAACTTGACGAACTATCATTGTGGTTTTGATGCGTAGGTAAGAACGGTTCTTGCTCAGCCCGTAGCAGCCATGTAAAACTTGCAACAACAAAGCAGAGGACGTCAAACTTGTTTTTGCAGGGCATGTTGTGATGTGATATGGTCAAGACATGATGCTATATTTTATTGTATGAGATGATCATGTTTTGTAACGGAGTTATCGGCAACTGGCAGGAGCTAGATGGTTGTCGCTTTATTGTATGCAATGCAATCGCCCTGTAATTGCTTTACTTTATCACTAAGCGGTAGCAATAGTCGTAGAAGCAATAGTTGGCGAGACGAAACCGATGCTACGATGGAGATCAAGGTGTCGCACCGGTGACGATGGTGATCATGGCGGTGCTTTGGAGATGGAGATCAAAGGCACAAGATGATGATGGCCATATCATATCACTTATATTGATTGCATGTGATGTTTATCCTTTATGCATCTTATTCTGCTTTGTTGGACGGTAGCATTATAAGATGATATCTCACTAAATTTCAAAGGGTAAAAGTGTTCTCCCTGAGTATGCACCGTTGCCAAAGTTCGTCGTGCCGAGACACCAAGTGATGATCGGGTGTGATAAGCTCAATGTTCATCTACAACGAGTGTAAGACAGTTTTGCACACGCAGAATACTCGGGTTAAACTTGTTGAGCCTAGCATATGTAGATATGGCCTCGGAAAACTGAGACCGAAAGGTCGAACGTGAATCATATAGTAGATATGATCAACATAGTGATGTTCACCATTGAAAACTACTCCATTTCACGTGATGATCGGTTATGGTTTAGTTGATATGGATCACATGATCACTTAGATGATTAGAGGGATGTCTATCTAAGTGGGAGTTCTTAAGTAATATGATTAATTGAACTTAAATTTATCATGAACTTAGTACCTGATAGTATTTTGCTTGTCTATGTTGTTGTAGATAGATGGCCCGTGCTGTTGTTCTGTTGAATTTTAATGCGTTCCTTGAGAAAGCAAAGTTGAAAGATGATGGTAGCAATTACACGGACTGGGTCCGTCACTTGAGGATTATCCTCATTGCTGCACAGAAGAATTACGTCCTGGAAGCACCGCTGGGTGCCAGGCCTGCTGCAGATGCAACTGACGACGTTAAGAATATCTGGCAGAGCAAAGCTGATGACTACTCGATAGTTCAGTGTGCATGCTTTACGGCTTAGAACCGGGACTTCAACGACGTTTTGAACATCATGGAGCATATGAGATGTTCTAGGAGTTGAAGTTAATATTTCAAGCAAATGCCCGGATTGAGAGATATGAAGTCTCCAATAAGTTCTACAGCTGCAAGATGGAGGAGAATAGTTCTGTCAGTGAACATATACTCAAAATGTCTGGGTATAACAATCACTTGATTCAACTGGGAGTTAATCTTCCGGATGATAGTGTCATTGACAGAATTCTTCAATCACTGCCACCAAGCTACAAGAGCTTTGTGATGAACTATAATATGCAAGGGATGGATAAGACAATTCCCGAGCTCTTCGCAATGCTAAAGGCTGCGGAGGTAGAAATCAAGAAGGAGCATCAAGTGTTGATGGTCAACAAGACCACCAGTTTCAAGAAAAAGGGTAAAGGGAAGAAGAAGGGGAACTTCAAGAAGAACGACAAACAAGTTGTTGCTCAGGAGAAGAAACCCAAGTCTGGACCTAAGCCTGAGACTAAGTGCTTCTACTGCAAACAGACTGGTCACTGGAAGCGGAACTGCCCCAAGTATTTGGCGGATAAGAAGCATGGCAAGGTGAACAAAGGTATATGTGATATACATGTTATTGATGTGTACCTTACTAGAGCTCGCAGTAGCACCTGGGTATTTGATACTGGTTCTGTTGCTAATATTTGCAACTCGAAACAGGGACTACCGATTAAGCGAAGACTGGCTAAGGACGAGGTGACTATGCCCGTGGGAACTGGTTCCAAAGTCGATGTGATCGTCGTCGGCACGCTACCTCTACATCTACCTTCGGGATTAGTTTTAGACCTAAATAATTGTTATTTGGTGCCAGCGTTAAGCATGAACATTATATCTGGATCTTGTTTCATGCGAGACGGTTATTCATTTAAATCTGAGAATAATGGTTGTTCTATTTATATGATTAATATCTTTTATGGTCATGCACCCTTGAAGAGTGGTCTATTTGTGTTGAATCTCGATAGTAGTGATACACATATTCATAATGTTGAAGCCAAAAGATGCAGAGTTGATAATGATAATGCAACTTATTTGTGGCACTGCCGTTTGGGTCATATTGGTGTAAAGCGCATGAAGAAACTCCATACTGATGGACTTTTGGAATCACTTGATTATGAATCACTTGGTACTTGCGAACCATGCCTCATGGGCAAGATGACTAAAACGCCGTTCTCCGAAACAATGGAGCGAGCAACAGATTTGTTGGAAATCATACATACCGATGTATGTGGTCCGATGAATATTGAGTCTCGCGGCGGGTATCGTTATTTTCTCACCTTCACAGATGATTTGAGCAGATATGGGTATATCTACTTAATGAAACATAAGTCTGAAACATTTGATAAGTTCAAAGAATTTCATAGTGAAGTAGAAAATCATCGTAACAAGAAAATAAAGTTTCTACGATCTGATCGTGGAGGAGAATATTTGAGTTACGAGTTTGGTCTACATTTGAAACAATGCGGAATAGTCTCGCAACCCACGCCACCCGGAACACCACAATGTAATGGTGTGTCCGAACGTCGTAATCGTACTTTATTAGATATGGTGCGATCTATGATGTCTCTTATTGATTTACCGCTATCATTTTGGGGTTATGCTTTAGAGACGGCTGCATTCACGTTAAATAGGGCACCATCGAAATCCGTTGAGACGACGCCTTATGAACTGTGGTTTGGCAAGAAACCAAAGTTGTCGTTTCTTAAAGTTTGGGGCTGCGATGCTTATGTGAAAAAGCTTCAACCTGATAAGCTCGAACCCAAATCGGAGAAATGTGTCTTCATAGGATACCCAAAGGAAACTGTTGGGTACACCTTCTATCACAAATCCGAAGGCAAGACATTTGTTGCTAAAAATGGATCCTTTCTAGAGAAGGAGTTTCTCTCGAAAGAAGTGAGTGGGAGGAAAGTAGAACTTGATGAGGTAACTGTAGCTGCTCCCTTATTGGAAAGTAGTTCATCACAGAAACACGTTTCTGTGACACCTACACCAATTAGTGAGGAAGCTAATGATGTTGATCATGAATCTTCAGATCAAGTTACTACCGAACCTCGTAGGTCAACCAGAGTAAGATCCGCACCAGAGTGGTACGGTAATCCTATTTTGGAGGTCATGTTACTTGACCAAGGCGAACCTACAAACTATGGAGAAGCGATGGTGAGCCCAGATTCTGCAAAATGGCTTGAGGCCATGAAATATGAGATGGGATCCATTTATGAGAACAAAGTGTGGACTTTGGTTGACTTGCCCGATGATCGGCAAGCCATAGAGAATAAATGGATCTTCAAGAAGAAGACTGACGCTGATGGTAATGTTACTGTCTACAAAGCTCGACTTGTTGCGAAAGGTTTTAGACAAGTTCAAGGAGTTGACTACGATGAGACTTTGTCACTCGTAGCGATGCTTAAGTCTGTCCGAATCATGTTAGCAATTGCCGCATTTTATGATTATGAAATTTGGCAAATGGATGTCAAAACTGCATTCCTGAATGGATTTCTAGAAGAAGAGTTGTATATGATGCAACCGGAAGGTTTTGTCGATCCAAAGGGAGCTAACAAAGTGTGCAAGCTCCAACGATCCATTTATGGACTGGTGCAAGCCTCTCGGAGTTGGAATAACATTTTGATAGTGTGACCAAAGCATATGGTTTTATACAGACTTTTGGAGAAGCCTGTATTTACAAGAAAGTGAGTGGGAGCTCTGTAGCATTTCTAATATTATATGTGGATGACATATTGCTGATTGGAAATGATATAGAATTTCTGGATAGCATAAAAGGATACTTGAATAAGAGTTTTTCAATGAAAGACCTCGGTGAAGCTGCTTATATATTGGGCATCAAGATCTATAGAGATAGATCAAGACACTTAATTGGACTTTCACAAAGCACATACCTTGATAAAGTTTTGAAGAAGTTCAAAATGGATCAAGCAAAGAAAGGATTCTTGCCTGTGTTACAAGGTGTGAAGTTGAGTCAGACTCAATGCCCGACCACTGCAGAAGATAGAGAGAAAATGAAAAATGTTCCCTATGCTTCAGCCATAGGCTCTATCATGTATGCAATGCTATGTACCAGACCTGATGTGTGCCTTGCTATTAGCTTAGCAGGGAGGTACCAAAGTAATCCAGGAGTGGATCACTGGACAGCAGTCAAGAACATCCTGAAATACCTGAAAAGGACTAAGGATATGTTTCTCGTTTATGGAGGTGAGAAAGAGCTCGTCGTAAATGGTTACGTCGATGCAAGCTTTGACACTGATCCGGATGATTCTAAATCGCAAACCGGATATGTGTTTACATTGAACGGTGGAGCTGTCAGTTGGTGCAGTTCTAAACAAAGTGTCGTGGCAGGATCTACGTGTGAAGCGGAGTACATAGCTGCTTCAGAAGCAGCAAATTAAGGAGTCTGGATGAAGGAGTTCATATCCGATCTAGGTGTCATACCTAGTGCATCGGGTCCAATGAAAATCTTTTGTGACAATACTGGTGCAATTGCCTTGGCAAAGGAATCCAGATTTCACAAGAGAACCAAGCACATCAAGAGATGCTTAAATTCCATCTGGGATCAAGTCCAGGTGGGAGACATAGAGATTTGCAAGATACATATGGATCTGAATGTTGCAGCCCGTTGACTAAGCCTCTTCCACGAGCAAAACATGATCAGCACCAAGACTCCATGGGTGTTAGAATCATTACTGTGTAATCTAGATTATTGACTCTAATGCAAGTGGGAGACTGATGGAAATATGCCCTAGAGGTAATAATAAAGTTATTATTTATTTCCTCGTATCATGATAAATGTTTATTATTCATGCTAGAATTGTATTAACCGGAAACATAATAAATGTGTGAATACATAGACAACCACAGTATCACAAGTATGCCTCTACTTGACTAGCTCATTGATCAAAGATGGTTGAGTTTCCTAGCCATAGACATGAGTTGTGATTTGATTAACGGGATCACATCATTAGGAGAATGATGTGATTGACTTGACCCATTCCGTTAGCTTAGCACTTGATCGTTTAGTTTACTGCTATTGCTTTCTTCATGACTTATACAAGTTCCTATGACTATGAGATTATGCAACTCCCGATTACCGGAGGAACACTTTGTGTGCTACCAAACGTCACAACGTAACTGGGTGATTATAAAGGTGCTCTAATGGTGTCTCCGATGGTACTTGTTGAGTTGACATAGATCGAGATTAGGATTTGTCACTCCGATTGTCGGAGAGGTATCTCTGGGCCCTCTCGGTAATGCACATCACTATAAGCCTTGCAAGCAATGTGACTAATGAGTTAGTTGCGGGATGATGCATTACGGAACGAGTAAAGAGACTTGCCGGTAACGAGACTGAGCTAGGTATTGAGATACCGATGATCGAATCTCGGGCAAGTAACATACCGATGACAAAGTGAACAACGTATGTTGTTATGCGGTTTGACCGATAAAGATCTTCGTAGAATATGTAGGAACCAATATGAGCATCCAGGTTCCGCTATTGGTTATTGACCGGAGATGTGTCTCGGTCATGTCTACATAGTTCTCGAACCCGTAGGGTCCGCACGCTTAAAGTTCTGTGATGATCGGTATTATGAGTTTATATGTTTTGATGTACCTAAGGTAGTTCGGAGTCCCAGATATGATCACGGACATGACGAGGAGTCTCGAAATGGTCGAGACATAAAGATCAATATATTGGATGACTATGTTCGGACACCGGAAGTGTTTCGGGAGGTTTTGGACATATACCAGAGTACTAGGGGGTTACCGGAACCCCCCGGGGAGTATATATTGGGCTAATGGGCCTTAGTGGAGAAGAGGAGGGGTGGCCAGGGCAGGCCACGCGCCCCCTCCCCCTCTAGTCCGAATTGGACAAGGAGGGGGCGGCGCCCCCATTCCTCCCCCCCTCTCTCTTCTCCTCCCCCCTTCTCCTACTCCTACTAGGAAAGGAGGAGTCCTACTCCCGGTGGGAGTAGGACTCCCCCATTGGCGCGCCCTCCTCCTTGGCCGGCCGCCCCCCTATCTCCCTTATATACGGGGGCAGGGGGCACCCCAAGGACACAACAAATTGATCATTGATCTTTTAGCCGTGTGCGGTGCCCCCTCCACCATAATCCACCTCGGGCATATCATAGCGGTGCTTAGGTGAAGCCCTGCGTTGGTAGCTTCATCAACATCGTCACCACGCCGTTGTGCTGAAAAAACTCTCCCTCGAGCTCTACTGGATCGTGAGATCGCGGGACGTCACCGAGCTGAACGTGTGCTGAACGCGGAGGTGCCGTACGTTCGGTACTGAAGATCGGTCGATCGTGAAGACGTACGACTACATCAACCGCGTTGTCATAACGCTTCCGCTTAACGGTCTACGAGGGTACATGGACAACACTCTCCCCTCTCGTTGCTATGCATCACCATGATCTTGCGTGTGCGTAGGATTTTTTTTGAAATTACTACGTTCCCCAACATTAATCGCCTAGAGAGTAAAGATGTTGACTAGGGGACTAGAATTCTCTTACACTCTTAGTTTCGATGGCACAAATTTTGATGTTTGGGTAATTCGCATGCTTAATCTCTTTAGGGTCATGGACCCAAATTAGAGCGAATTGTAGATATGAGTTTTTCTCCTCCAAAGGATCCCCAAAGATTATCTTTAGAGAATGAAAAATTCTTATCTCAATGCTCAAGCTTCTAATGTGCTATTCGATGCTTTGAGCAATGTAGTTATATTTCAACTCATGTCATTCCGGGATGCTCATGAGTTGTGGACAAAGCTTCAAGATAAATATGGTGTGTCCAAGATTTGTGGGGATGATTGTTCTCGCTCCACCTCCGGCCGTGTTGCCTTCTCAACTTCTTCTACTTCACCTACAAGTGGATTGCCACAAGGTAATGCTATGGTAAGTAGTGTTGGTCATTGCAATTATGATAGTGTGCTTATCATTGATGACTCTTCATCACTATCTTATTGCAATGCTTCATCTTTGGACTTCAACACTTCATGCACCTTACATGTTTCATATGCTTGTGTTGATAGTCCATGCATATCATGTAGAAATTGCTCGACTAAATCTCATGATGATATGCTTTCTATATCTTGTTGCCATGATAAAAATGCATGTATTTCCTCAAGTTGTTGTGCTAACAATGTAGAGGAAACCCAACACTCCATGGAACAAGATGTGGTCTTGAACGGTGCTTCAAGGGATCCTACATCATCATCTATTGCTTTTTGCCTTATGGGTAAGGCTTCAAACCTATCTCCTACTTTGAACCCCCAATATGTCTCTTGATGATGATGTTAATGCTAATGATGATGAGCATAAAGATGAAGAGAATGATAATGTTGCTTCCTTAAAAATTAAGGGAGAAATGATTTTTAAATCTCTTCATGAGAATAAAATTGCTCGTTCCAACTTCATGGAAATCATGTCTATTGCCATTGAGGGCAATAATTACACTGAGGATTTGGAATCTCATCTCGACAAGCATGAGGTCACCATTGATAAAGTGGAAGGTCATGAGCATGATTACGCTAATGATATCGCGGACCTCTCTCAAGCTCTTGAACTTGAACAAACCACCAAGGAATCTCTTGAGAAGACCTTTGCTCTAGAATTATCTAGAACGAAGGAATCTCATGATAGAGCACTTGAGTTGGCCAATGATTTCAAAACAAAAAATGCTAAGCTTTAAGTTGCTCATGCTAAACTCCTTGAGGATTTTGAGCACCTCGAAAATGGCTCAAGGGTCATCAAGGGTGAGCTCATCAAACTCACTGAGTCTCATGCTCAACTTGAAGCTTCTTATTTAAAAGAGCTTGCCAAGTTGTCCTCTCCTCTTGTTGTTAATGATGATGCTTGTGCTACTAACTCTATTACTTGTGAAGCATCCATTTTGAAGGAGAATGTTGAGCTACGGGCTCAACTTGAGTTGCTATCTAGCAATTAGGGGAAATTGGATGAAAGTCATGAAAAGCTCTCAAACTCTCATGATGATCTTCTAGTATCCCATAATGTGCTAAAGATAGATCGTGAGGCCATGATTGCCAAGGTAACATCTAGTGAGCCTCATGTGGATACTAGCACTACTTCAAGTCAAAATGCTATATTGCCATGTGCTAGTCCTTGTAATTCATCTACCCAATATGTTGGTACATCTTGTGATGAATTGATTTCCTTGCCTTGTTGCTCTAATGATGAATCTAATACTTCCTCTAGTACTTGTGTTGAGACTAACCATGTAGAGGAAGTCAAAGAGCTCAAGGCCCAAGTCACTTCTTCGAAGAAAGACTTGGAAAAGAGTCATGAAGGGAAATCCACACTCAACAATATCTTGAGTGTGCAAAAATCCCCCAATGACAAAGGTGGACTTGGATTCAACTCCAATAAGAAGAAGAAGTCCAAGATGAACAAGAATAAGGGCCAAGAACAAGTCAAGAATTCGGCCAAGATTGTTTGCTTCAAGTGCAAAATTGAAGGGCATCATGTTAAGTCTTGCCCATTTAAGAAGAAGCCCATTAGTGATAAGCAACAAGTGAAGCGGCCACAAGTTCATTCTCATGCTCAACCTCAAGTTGAAGAAAGGCCTCTTCCCAGGAAGACTCAAGCTAATGCTTCTCAAGTTGAGAAATCAAGTGAGAAGAAAGTGAAGAGTAGACGTTGCTACTTATGTCGTGAGAAAGGTCACGTCGCTTCTTCATGCACGAATGGTACCTTATCCAACCCTATTCTAATTGATGATATCTATTCTCTTGGGAAGGATAAGGTTGGCAGTGTGTTTGCCAAAAAATTTGGTACTCAAAGTGGTGTCAAGAAAAGAACCATTTGGGTTGCCAAACCTATTGTGACTAACCTCTTAGGACCCAACTTGGTTGGGGACCAACAAGCTCAAACTTGATCAATAGGTGTTGTTGGAGGGCATTGGAGACTTGGCTACATTATGAAGAATTAAGGGGACTTCATCATTCTTATTGTCTCAAGCCAAGTCAATTGGATTATCAAGTTTCTATCTTATATCCAATGTGCCTCCTTGCGGTAACTTGTACTTAAATTGTTTACATTGAAAGTTACTTGCCCCTTTGCATGTTTGGTTTTGTTCCTTTCATGTGTTTGTATATGTTGTGCTTCCAACTTGATTATCTTGAGCAATCAAGTATGTGTGTGTTGGTTTGGACATCATGTACATGTGTGTCGTGCGTTGAGCCTTTATGCTTCTTGTTTGTATCCTAGTTGGCTCATGTGAGAGATTAATGGAACATCCCATTTTGGGGGAGTGATGTGCTTTGTGCAACTCACAATACTATAAATGTGTGTACATGAGGAATACCATCTACTATTGATATTACAAGATTATCTAGTCGCTAGGTGGTATATCTCTCATGAGAAATTCAAATTCTAAAAAGTCCATTGATTATCTCTTGTTGGATCTTCTTATTACCTCTTGTGAAGTTTTCTTTGGTATCACATTATGGGGGAGTAATGTGCTATGTGCAAATTACAAGCCTAGAAAATGTGTACATTTGAGATATTGTCACCTAGAATTGATATTGTAAATTATCTTGTTCCTAGGTGGCATGTTAGCTCTACAAGTTGCAATTTGCTTTTGTGCTGGGTGTTAAGATGATGATGGATATCTTTGAAATCTACCACCGGGATTTATTTCCAAATACTTCTTGTCTCTTGACAATTGGTAATCATTTATGTGGTAGAAATTGTTGATCATCTTTACATCGGCCTTTACTTTCATTTGCTTTATATCTTGCCTAGGATTGTGTCAACTCTCATTGTATCCCATACCACTTGTGGATCTTATTAATTCCTTGAACTTGTCTAGTGTTTTTATAGATATAGTGAAAGTGATGATCCCATCTTGTGCATTTTGTATTCTAATGTAAATTCTCTATAATGCACAATGCTTGGGGGAGCTATCCTATTTTTCTTAGAACACTCACCTTGTAATCCTTATCAAGTGTGTGTTGGTGGAATGCAAACCGTTTCTTTTTGGTACTTGTGCCATCATGAAACTTTGTAGAGCGTTTGGTTTGTTTGGAACCATTCTCTCTTTTGGGAGTTCGACATCTTTCTTTTTGTGTGTATCAATGGATATCTCATTCCATGATGTATATTTTAATTGATATCTTCCAACTGATGATTTCTCAATTTGGTATCCTTTTCACTTGGTATTCCTTTTTCATTTGGTGTTGGTTCTTGAAAGTCTTTAGCATGCATATTTACTTCACGTATTTTCTTTGGCATGCTTTCTTTCTTTGACCCAATATATAGGGGAAACTCCACCAGGTCTCAAATTGGATGAGATGTGCATGATATTTATTTTCATATCTATGTGCAAATATTTATGTGGAGTTTGTCCTATGTATTGGTGTTTCTAACTCTTTGGTCCCAATGAGTTTGGATACCATTTTGTTTGTGTTTTTTGTTCTAGGAACAATTGGAGATGCATTGGATGCTCGGCTCACTCACAAGGAAGGTGGTGTCACCATGTGCTTATTGGAGTCAAGCTAGGATGTTCAACGAACTACTATCTAATACCTTCAATTAGTATCTTCTACATCCTTTCAATGCTATCTCGGTAACAAGTATCTATCCATGCATTTCTCTTGCATTCAACCTTCTGTAGGTTGCATCTTGGCATGATATTCATTTCATCTTGTGATACTCGTTTCCTTCTCAAAGCATCCCAACGATGATCTCTTGTTGCTAGTTGTGATGTCTTTGATGGAGGTGTGGTAGGAGTTCATTTATATACAATAAGACCATATCTAGCCATGTGCTATGCTTTCAAGCAAACATCTTATTGGTATATTTATGACTTCCTTGTCGATATCTTGTTCTTTCCTTTGTGTAACTTTTTTGTGTGTTCATCCTTCTTTGTGGATTTATATCATCATGATTTTGATCTACCTAGAATCTTATACACTCGAGAGAAGTTACATCTCTAGTTGATATCCTTATTCTTTCACGTCCACCTTTTTCCTTGGTGGTTTTGTGAAAGGATTTATCTTGAGTGCGGGTCTTATATCGTTGCACCTTGATGCACTCTTTTGTGGTGAAGATTCTTTTCCTCATGGGTTGTCACAAGCTTGGTTGTTATTTCGCTTTTTAGTAAGCTTGTGTATCATTTTGCTTGTTGTGTGTGTGGGGGGGGGGAGGACATGTCTTGCACCTTGTATCTCATTTATCCAAGACTATGTTGATGCTTAATGCTCATCCTTATATTAGTCTTCTCAAGTTCTTTGCCATGACTCACACACATCTTTTTGGTTGAGCCGATTCTTAAGTTGCCTCTTTTACATGTTGCTCAACCATGTGTTTGTTGCAAGTGCTAGGCTTTGTTTCTTATATGCTCACTTGCACCTGTTGTAAGTTTCTATTGATTTTGGGGGAGCTATGATCCTATTTTGTGCACTTTGTATCCAAATACAAAAATTCTTATTTGTGCACAAATCATGGGGAGCTTCTCTAGTTTCTTTAGAACACTCCTTTGATCATATCATAATATCCTTTATTCATGTGACTCATAGGATCTTTGGTCTAGTTGGTTCAATTGATATCCTTTGATTGCTTGCTTCAATTGATATCTTTTGATTGCTTGTTTCTCTCTTTGTTATGTGAAAGAGCAATCATGCCCTTACATCATATTTTGATGTTGATGACAATATACATGTAGGGGAATAACAATGGTTGTCAAGTTAATTTCAGGTGTTAGTTCTCGGATCATCGAAGTGTGTGGATCAAGAGCATACAAGTGATTTTACTCAAGGATGAAGCATAAAAATTGATTCCATATTTGTTTTCTTGAGTATAGGATCCCGCACTATTAAGAGGGGATCGATAGGGTTAGTTAAAGGCTTGCTCTTTCCACAAACCTCCTTGCCACATACACATGCTTAAACCTTACTGTTTCTGTCTCCTGGCTACCGGATGTCCGGGCCTTACCCCGGATGTCCGGGCCTTCCTGTTACGCCGGATGTCCGGGCCCCATTCCGAATATCCGGGCATAGATATCCAGAGAACGTTTTTATGCTGGGCTGTGCGCCGGATGTTCGGCCACCTGCCGGATGTCCGGGCCTTCCTGTTTTGCCGGATGTCCGGGCTTGGCCCCGGATGTCCGGCCCCTCTGTTCTCAGCTCTGGTTCTGTTTTCTGTTCCTCATATCTTGCCAGGCCGGATGTCCGGCCCCTTGCCCGGATGTCTGGCCTGCTCGTTCTCTTACACTACAACGGCCATATTCATGCTCACGCTATATATACCCCTTGTTCTCCACGGGAGAGGAATGACCATTCACTTTGAACAAACCCTAGAACACTTCTCACTCTCTCTCTCTCTCATTCCTCCACACCAAATCTTAGATCCCCAAGGGATTTGAGAGCTTTTAAGAGAAGTTGTCCGATCAAGTGATAGATCCACCTCTTCCCCTTCTTTGCACCCAAGGAATTCGTGATTTGAGCAAGTCTTGAGCTTTTCCCCATCGATCTTGTTACTCTTGGAGGTTGGAGACTCCTAGGCGGTAGGAGTCTTTTGGAGAGGAATCGACCTTTGTGATTACCCCCGAAAAAGTTTGTGAGGGTTTGGAGACCAACCCAAGGTCTACCACTAGTGGTTGAGAAACGCCTTCGTGGTGTTGTCTCAAAGGGAGAATAGGGTGAGCCTTCGTGGCATTGGTGTGCCTTCGTGGTAACATCCACCTCTCTAACGGTGACGTAGCTTCCCTCCAAGGAAGTGAACATCGGCATACATCCTCGTCTCCCGGAGTTGCAGTTATTCCTAACCCTAACTCTCTACTTGTGGTTACTTGTCTCTTAGCACTTATGTCAGGACCCCGATTCTAAGTGGCCTGTAACACCTCATATCACTTTGCGGCCTCACGCACGGTATTCCCATGGGTGTCGCCTTACCATGGCCCGGGACCGTTTGCGCCTTTTGGCTCACGTATATGATAATGTCGCTAGCATCCATATGACAGAGAACCCGGGCCGACATGACTAGTCGTGAACCCAAAGTGGCACTAACTTACGGGGACAGGCATACATGAATCAACATCGAGCATGTCGGTCAGCAGCGTGTGAATCCGGGCTGTAGCACTGGGCTAACAGGACTCCGAGAACCCGGGCTGTAGCAGGCTAGGCAGGACTCCGGATGTCACCGCGTGACATTTCCCCGGAGGGACAGACACAGGAACGAAGTGAATCACATGCCGGCCAGTCAAGTGTTCCGGAGCAGTAGTGCTGGGCTAGCAGGACTCCGGTGAACCGGGCTGTAGCGGACTACTATGGCTCATGGAAGCACAAGACTACATCTCCCCATAAGAGAGGCTACCAAGGATAAACAACTAGGTTGTCGGATCCCACACATACCAAGCATTTCAATCATACACACAATATGCTCGATATGTGCAAATACAACATGGCATCACAACAAGACTCTATGACTCAGAGTATTTATTCATTAGGCTCCGAAGAGCCAGATATTACAAACATCGGTCTCATGACCCAACATTCAGAGCATACAAGTCAAACACATGCGGAAGCTTAACATGTCTGAGTACAGACATCTACAAATGAAAAAGGCTGAGAAGCCTGACTATCTACCAGATCCTGCCGAGGGCACAAGATCGTAGCTGAGGTAACAAGCTAAACGTCGAAGTCCACACAGAACTACTAGCGAGACTGGCGTCTCTCTGCAAAACATAAAATAGGCAAACGTGAGTACAAATGTACCCAGCAAGACTTACATCAGAACTAGCTACATATGCATCGGTATCAACAAAGGGGGGGTGGTGGAGTTTGACTGCAGCAAGCCAGCTTTGACTCGGTGGCTATTCTGAACTACGACTGCAAGTAACTCTTTTGAGGTGGCGCACACGAGTCCACAAATTCACCATATCAATACACCACTATGGATTCGCTCCCGTCTCCCTACGAGAACGCCATCCATAGCACTCACGCTTATCTTGCGCATTTTAGAGTATCCACTTTCACTTGTCTATGAACTGTTATAGGCAACCCAGAAGTCCATTTCCGCGGACACGGCTATTCGAATAGATGATGTTAACCCTGCAGGGGTGTACTTCGACACACACGCTCTCACCACTTACCGCCGTTTACACGACATGTACTCGGCAACCTTCAAGCGGAAAGCCCAGCGAGGGTGTCGGCCACAGCCTACCTAAACACTCAAGTCTCTAGTCCAGGTTTATCGCCTATTCAGGTTCCATCCGCAGGGAGTCCGGCCGAGGTTTCCACATACGGCCCCGAACGATGTGTGCGGGGTTCCGGGACACCAAACGGGCGCCCGGCATGCCCGGCCACGTGCCTACCGCATCACAGCCCACCCCTCCGGTCAGCGCTGCCCACGGCCTCCAGCATACTACAAACACCAGAAACTACTTGCAACTCCTGGACAGAGGACAAGGGTGATTAAGAAGCCGAGAGGGTCCATTGGTTTCGGGCCCAATGCGTGGTAGTAACTGTATCATGGATCACAAACACAGAACTCAGTTCCTGAGGACGGCTGCAATGAGACAACCCACCATGTACTCCTACATGGCCTCTCACCGCTACCTTTACCAAATCGTGTTCACACACCTAGCTCACACACAGTAGGACATGTTCATCACCATTCCAACTCATCCCCGACGAATCAGACCTGACACAACTCTAAGCAATAGCAGGCATGACAAACAAGCATGAATGAGTAGGCACACCAGGGCTCAAACAACTCCTACTCATGCTAGTGGGTTTCATCTATTTACTGTGGCAATGACAGGTCATGCAGAGGATAAGGGGTTCAATTACCGCAACAAGTAACAGTTGAATCGTTGTTGTCCTAATGTAGTAAAAGAGAGCAGGAGCGAGAGAGTGGGATTGTATCGGAATGAACAAGGGGGTTATGCTTGCCTGACACTTCCGAAGATAGTATAGTTCTTCATCGGTGTCATCGAACTCATCGTCGGAATCACGGCTATCGAGAGGGGACAATCACCGACAAACAAGGAAGAACACAATCAATGCAATGCAACAATTATGATGCATGATTATGACATGGCAATATGACGTGATTTGGCCTAATGCAACTAGCAACAGAAAGGTTTGGGTTGATTTGAACTCAAGGTTCAAATTCAAATTCAAACTATGAATTCAAATAGTGCATTATCATGTTTTCACCTATACAGCAGGTATAACTTAGTTTGACATGCATGAAAATGATACAGATGGATAGATTGCATTTTTCTGATAATTTTTCATATATAAATTATTTCATTCTGAGCTACGGTTGATTTTATATGATTTTTAGAAGTTTATACTATTTTCTGGAATTTTCTGAATAAACTTAAATCCAGATAATGCTTTACTGCATCAGCCTGACGTCATCACTGCGTCAGCGAGTCAACGGGCTGGCCAGGGTCAAACCAGACCTGTGGGACCTGCCTGTCAGTGACTAACCTAACTAATCCAAATTAATTAGCGCTAAACTAATACTAATCTAGTTTAGTTAGGAGCATGGGCCCACACGTCAGTGACCCAGGGGGAGTCAAACTGGGGTCAAACCGGGTCAAACGAGGTCAAACCCGCCGGCGACTCGACGCCGGCGAGGCCCGAGACGGCGGCGCGGCTCGGAAAGCGCCCACAGGGCACGGACGAGGCCGTTCTTGGGCTCATTGGAGAGCTCTTGCAGGCGCGCGTCGAATGGTGGTAGTGGCTGGGCCTGTGGTGACCGGAGTTGACGGCGGCGAGCTCTTTCGCGGCCGCCGGAGTTCGGGTAGGTGCGGGGTTAGCGCTGCGGCTTGCAAACAAACGGGCTATCGCGCTAGAGTTGCTCTACGGAACGTCGCGAGTGCAACGGACGCACGCGCGGGGCCATTTGGTCGCCGGAGCCACGGCGGCGATGAGCTCATGCGGCGGCGAGCTTCGGGCACGGTGGCTAGTCTAGCTAGAGCTCGAAATCGAGCACGGGAGTAGGGGGAAACGGTTCAGGGGCTCACAGTGATCTCAAGGAAGGACTCAGCGGGCTCGGGGAGGCGGAGACGGCGGCGAATCGACCGACGAGGAGCCTCGGTGGCCGGTGACGGAAACGGCGACGGTGGCGATGAAGCAGCGCGTCCGAGGCCGGGAGGATCGTCGAGGAGGAAGAAGCAGATGAGGCGGAGCTCTTGGACAGCTCGGAGAGGCGAGGTGGTGGCGGTGGCCGCGGGTACGGCGATCGGCGTCGGCGAGCTCGCTCGGTGGCGCTCTGTTTTTGCGGGAGAGAGGGCCAGAGGGGAAAGTGAGAGAGAGGAGAGAGCGGTCGGGGCTGCGTGGCGTCGCGAGGGAGGCCCAGGGCGACGAGGGGGAAGCGGCAGGAAGCAGGAGGTGGCCGGGGCGCGTGCGTGCGCGCGTCGGGCACGCGCCGTCCTCCTGGCAGGGGGAGGAAGACGACAGGGGAGGAGGAGGTGGGCTGGGCCGCTACAGTGGTGGGCTGGCCCCTCTGGTGGCTACACAGGTGAGGCCAGGTAAGCTCTCCCTCTCTTCTGTTTTCTAATTTGTTTTTGTTTTCTAATTATTTGCCTCTGTTTTGAGCTTAGGAAAAATACCAAGGCATTTCCTAAAATCCTGAAAATATTCATGGACACTTGCTGAATTATTTCAGTGGCCCAAAAATAGTTCCAACATTATTTGAACATTCAAATTATTTATAGTATTTAAATGCCCAAAAGTTAAATACAATAAGACTTAATTCAAAAATCCAGAATGGCCTAGAAATAGGTGCATCATTTTTGGCAGAGGTTTTTTTACCTTTATCAAAAATCATGAACATTTCTAAAGGGCATTTGGGTTCATTGAAAATATTGTTTATTTGAACCTAGTTGAATGCATTTGGTGCTACGGTTTCAACATCCCCATTTCAAGTTTCTTTGAAAATTAAACATGATGACATGAGGAACAAGCAAAGTCAAACAAGGGCTGATCTGGGGCTGTGACAGCTCACCCCCACTAAACAAGAATCTCGTCCCGAGATTCAAGACGTGAGGTAAGAAGACAGAGGGTACACAAAGCTAACACGATCTTCATGATCCAATTGCTCTTCGCGAAGATGTTTATCCGTTGCTTCAATTAACATTGACGTCTTTGCTTTTGAGATCTTCATCCGACATGATGACGACAAGGGAAAACTCTATAGAAATCGATCTCCTTAAAGATCGAGCAACTCACGATCAACTCACGGAATGAGATGTTGAGTATCTCTTGAGCTGAGACTCAACACATACATCGAGAGAGGGATGAAGTGAAACAGAGAACGAAGATTCAAGTTGATAAGCACAATTCCACGCTGAATAAGATGGTGCATGGTTTCAAAGTAGCGAGGAGATAATTGCCATGATTCCATAGAGGCACCTTAGGGAAGGTGACTTGTAGAAATATTCCCTTAAGTGGCAAAAAGAATTACTTTTGATTCAGAGATCATTGAAACTCTTCATACCAGTGTAAGGCAATTTACAAATGATCGTTTGAAAGAATTCAAAAGAATGGCACACTCAATTTGGAAAGGAAACTATGGTTATAGAACAACTCGGCAAATGGAAGGCACATTCCAGTTGATACCAAGGATATAACCTAGTGACTGAGCGTGCTTTCAAGAACTTGAGCATTTCCATATTCATCAAGGTTTTACCAACATCCGTGCTGAGGACCCTGGCAACACATCATACTACCATGATGAACGGTGATGGAGGATGCAGGTGCAAAGGAGGACAACACTTTCTCAGATTTTTCCTTAGCAATGCCAAAGAAGCAATCTGGATGATCGACCGAGAGACATTTAGCACTCCACTTCTAATGTTCTCCTTGATGTGCTAGCGTAACCCATTTATTGATATGGTTTGGTATCTAGAACATCAAGTAAAAGGTCGGACTTCGGGAGCACAAGAATCCATAAGGAATAACTACGGAGGTAAATCCTACGAAATCCTTATGGGGAGGTGGCCAACTTCCTTAATCAAGATACTACAATAATAGGTCTTCCGGCTGGGTGTGTTGGCCACGACATCCACTTTACCGATTAACGAGAGACCAATATTGTAGTTCTTGGGAATGTTCCAACCATCATGTCTGCCTGAGATTTAGATCTGGTTGGTGTCAGAATATTCCAGACTCGTCAAGTCTAGAAAGAAAATTAAAGTTTGCAACACAAATC
>NC_057802.1:436004047-436004653 GCF_018294505.1 Triticum aestivum
GATGTAATGGTGTATGCTCGAGGGATCAACCACAAGTAAGACAACATTATGCATATCGTTGGTTCTGACTTGGTTTGATGATAGCCCATACGCAAATCAAAGATTTGGGTAAGACAATAGATCCAACAATTGATCACGAGGATCAATCAATGAAGATATCATCTTTCTTCAACACACACACAGACACAAGATATCCCTTTGGAAATGAACTAAGTTAGACAACCTTTTATCTTCCAACTCTCCAAGTTGTTGTTTAGCTTGACCAACTAGCTCAGGGGTATCCAACACAGATTCTTGGAGAAGGGGTGGTTTATTGGAAAACCAACTTGTTCACAAACTCAACATATCGGTCAGGGACAACCTGGTGGTACTTCCAAGAAGATATTTGGAAAATCACGATCCACTGACTTGTTATTAAGATCGAGAACAATCTTGCTTTTCAGGGCAAGACGATATGACCGAATAAGCAAGGACTGACACTATCCTAACTCATTGATCAAAAAGTACACCGGGAATATGGACTAGGTAGCACGATCAACCTCAGGATGGTGATTCAATAACCAACACGCTAAGGATGAAATTATTGTCCTTTAACTACCAAGCAAC
>NC_057802.1:436005561-436054651 GCF_018294505.1 Triticum aestivum
TACTCCTGACTATCAATTGATAGACGAGGGCCAGAAAATAACTAAAGAGAGACAACTCAAAGGAACATATGTTTTTCTGAGTTGTGGATGCATAGATTAGTATGTCGAACCAAGTCCAACAAGTTTCTTCTAGATAACCCATGCAGAAAGGTAGGACTGGCAGAGTCACAATATGAATGGAGTACTCCTCAAGAGCGCCCTGGTTGTGATCTTTTGGTTAAAAGAACTTCTGCCATGATGGTTCATGGTATTGGAAGAATGAAATACCACGGACCTCGAGGACTAATGCAAAGGTTACTAATATCTTAAGGGAACTAGCAAACACTAGCTACACGAGTTAAGTAGAGTGAATCTTGGGTTCAAGAACCCAGAAATAGAATGCCTACTAACTAAATGGCATCACGGGATGCTTTCAAGAATAGTGGCCAGAATCATCACACCGGGGATGCAAGCATTGCTAGATTACTAAGTGGTCCTCTAAGACACCTAGGGTCATAATAATAACTACAACATATATGTCAAGGCAGCAGAGTACCTCAACTCAATGATTAGTGTGGTTAATCTGGCCCAAAGGGAACATCGAGAACGGAAAGAAGGGATTTGCAACTGCGTCAGATTATTTAGAAGCCTGGGATGCTCGGACAGCATAACGGCTGTAAATGCTTAAAGGATTTGAGACATCCTACAAAATGGTGGCATAACCACTCAACAACATCATATCAAGGTTCCAAGTCCAACTAACAACACACTGTAGTGGTAGAAACTGAACTGAGGCTTGAGACCAACAATCCTACGAGTCTACGGATTAGTAACACGTGATCCTGATAGAAAGATGAGAAGCCTAGTTCTTAATCCCCGTAGAATGAGAAGAGGGTGACTCAGATTAGAGGGCATAAGGTAAAGGAGTAAAAAGAGCCTTACGTTCCCTTCCACAATCAATTCCCTTACATAACTAAAGCATTTCTAGACTCAACTTCGACCAGTTTGGCTTGGTAATCCTACAGGCAGTCAGGCTCTGATAGCAACGCTGTCAGGACCCCGATTCTAAGTCACACCAATCTAGCCTGTAACACCTCATATCACTTTGCGGCCTCACGCACGGTATTCCCACGGGTGTCGCCTTACCATGGCTCGGGACCGTTTGCGCCTTTTGGCTCACGTATATGATAATGTCGTTAGCATCCATATGACAGAGAACCCGGGCCGACATGACTAGTCGTGAACCCAAAGTGGCACTAACTTACGGGGACAGGCATACATGAATCAACATCGAGCATGTCGGTCAGCAACGTGTGAATCCGGGCTGTAGCACTGGGCTAACAGGACTCCGGGAACCCGGGATGTAGCAGGCTAGGCAGGACTCCGGATGTCACCGCGTGACATTTCCCCGGAGGGACAGACACAGGAACGAAGTGAATCACATGCCGGCCAGTCAAGTGTTCCGGAGCAGTAGTGCTGGGCTAGCAGGACTCCGGTGAACCGGGCTGTAGCGGACTACTATGGCTCATGGAAGCACAAGACTACATCTCCCCATAAGAGAGGCTACCAAGGATAAACAACTAGGTTGTCGGATCCCACACATACCAAGCATTTCAATCATACACACAATATGCTCGATATGTGCAAATACAACATGGCATCACAAAAAGACTCTACGACTCAGAGTATTTATTCATTAGGCTCCGAAGAGCCAGATATTACAAACATGGGTCTCATGACCCAACATTCAGAGCATACAAGTCAAACACATGCGGAAGCTTAACATGTCTGAGTACAGACATCTACAAATGAAAAAGGCTGAGAAGCCTGACTATCTACCAGATCCTGCCGAGGGCACAAGATCGTAGCTGAGGTAACAAGCTAAACGTCGAAGTCCACACGGAACTACTAGCGAGACTGGCGTCTCTCTGCAAAACATAAAATAGGCAAACGTGAGTACAAATGTACCCAGCAAGACTTACATCAGAACTAGCTACATATGCATCGGTATCAACAAAGGGGGGGTGGTGGAGTTTGACTACAGCAAGGCAGCTTTGACTCGGTGGCTATTCTGAACTACGACTGCAAGTAACTCTTTTGAGGTGGCGCACACGAGTCCACAAATGCACCATATCAATACACCACTATGGATTCGCTCCCGTCTCCCTACGAGAACGCCATCCATAGCACTCACGCTTATCTTGCGCATTTTAGAGTATCCACTTTCACTTGTCTATGAACTGTTATAGGCAACCCAGAAGTCCATTTCCGCGGACACGGCTATTCGAATAGATGATGTTAACCCTGCAGGGGTGTACTTCGACACACACGCTCTCACCACTTACCGCCGTTTACACGACATGTACTCAGCAACCTTCAAGCGGAAGCCCAACGAGGGTGTCGGCCACAGCCTACCTAAACACTCAAGTCTC
This sequence comes from Triticum aestivum, assembly GCF_018294505.1. NCBI lineage: Eukaryota > Viridiplantae > Streptophyta > Magnoliopsida > Poales > Poaceae > Triticum > Triticum aestivum. Next base: position 436,007,973 of record NC_057802.1, read on the forward strand.
TAGTCCAGGTTTATCGCCTATTCAGGTTCCATCCGCAGGGAGTCCGGCCGAGGTTTCCACATACGGCCCCGAACGATGTGTGCGGGGTTCCGGGACACCAAACGGGCGCCCGGCATGCCCGGCCACGTGCCTACCGCATCACAGCCCACCCCTCCGGTCAGCGCTGCCCACGGCCTCCAGCATACTACAAACACCAGAAACTACTTGCAACTCCTGGACAGAGGACAAGGGTGATTAAGAAGCCGAGAGGGTCCATTGGTTTCGGGCCCAATGCGTGGTAGTAACTGTATCATGGATCACAAACACAGAACTCAGTTCCTGAGGACGGCTGCAATGAGACAACCCACCATGTACTCCTACATGGCCTCTCACCGCTACCTTTACCAAATCATGTTCACACACCTAGCTCACACACAGTAGGACATGTTCATCACCATTCCAACTCATCCCCGACGAATCAGACCTGACACAACTCTAAGCAATAGCAGGCATGACAAACAAGCATGAATGAGTAGGCACACCAGGGCTCAAACAACTCCTGCTCATGCTAGTGGGTTTCATCTATTTACTGTGGCAATGACAGGTCATGCAGAGGATAAGGGGTTCAATTACCGCAACAAGTAACAGTTGAATCGTTGTTGTCCTAATGTAGTAAAAGAGAGCAGGAGCGAGAGAGTGGGATTGTATCGGAATGAACAAGGGGGTTATGCTTGCCTGACACTTCCGAAGATAGTATAGTTCTTCATCAGTGTCATCGAACTCATCGTCGGAATCACGGCTATCGAGAGGGGACAATCACCGGCAAACAAGGAAGAACACAATCAATGCAATGCAACAATTATGATGCATGATTATGACATGGCAATATGACGTGATTTGGCCTAATGCAACTAGCAACAGAAAGGTTTGGGTTGATTTGAACTCAAGGTTCAAATTCAAATTCAAACTATGAATTCAAATAGTGCATTATCATGTTTTCACCTATACAGCAGGTATAACTTAGTTTGACATGCATGAAAATGATACAGATGGATAGATTGCATTTTTCTGATAATTTTTCATATATAAATTATTTCATTCTGAGCTACGGTTGATTTTATATGATTTTTAGAAGTTTATACTATTTTCTGGAATTTTCTGAATAAACTTAAATCCAGATAATGCTTTACTGCATCAGCCTGACGTCATCACTGCGTCAGCGAGTCAACGGGCTGGCCAGGGTCAAACCTGACCCGTGGGACCTGCCTGTGAGTGACTAACCTAACTAATCCAGATTAATTAGCGCTAAACTAATACTAATCTAGTTTAGTTAGGAGCATGGGCCCACACGTCAGTGACTCAGGGGGAGTCAAACTGGGGTCAAACCGGGTCAAACGAGGTCAAACCCGCCGGCGACTCGACGCCGGCGAGGCCCGAGACGGCGGCGCGGCTCGGAAAGCGCCCACGGGGCACGGACGAGGCCGTTCTTGGGCTCATTGGAGAGCTCTTGCAGGCGCGCGTCGAATGGTGGTAGTGGCTGGGCCTGTGGTGACCGGAGTCAACAGCGGCGAGCTCTTTCGCGGCCGTCGGAGTTCGGGTGGGTGCGGGGTTAGCGCTGCGGCTTGCAAACAAATGGGCTATCGCGCTAGAGTTGCTCTACGGAACGTCGCAAGTGCAACGGACGCACGCGCGGGGCCATTTGGTCGCCGGAGCCATGGCGGCGACGAGCTCATGCGGCGCCGAGCTTCGGGCACGGTGGCTAGTCTAGCTAGAGCTCGAAATCGAGCACGGGAGTAGGGGGAAACGGTTCAGGGGCTCACAGTGATCTCAAGGAAGGACTCAGCGGGCTCGGGGAGGCGGAGACGGCGGCGAATCGACCGACGAGGAGCCTCGGTGGCCGGTGACGGAAACGGCGACGGTGGCGATGAAGCAGCGCGTCCGAGGCCAGGAGGATCGTCGAGGAGGAAGAAGCAGATGAGGCGGAGCTCTTGGACAGCTCGGAGAGGCGAGGTGGTGGCGGTGGCCGTGGGTACGGCGATCGGCGTCGGCGAGCTCGCTCGGTGGCGCTCTGTTTTTGCGGGAGAGAGGGCCAGAGGGGAAAGTGAGAGAGAGGAGAGAGCGGTCGGGGCTGCGTGGCGTCGCGAGGGAGGCCCAGGGCGACGAGGGGGAAGCGGCAAGAAGCAGGAGGTGGCCGGGGCGCGTGCGTGCGCGCGTCGGGCACGCGCCGTCCTCCTGGCAGGGGGAGGAAGACGACAGGGGAGGAGGAGGTGGGCTGGGCTGCTACAGTGGTGGGCTGGCCCCTCTGGTGGCTACACAGGTGAGGCCAGGTAAGCTCTCCCTCTCTTCTGTTTTCTAATTATTTGCCTCTGTTTTGAGCTTAGGAAAAATACCAAGGCATTTCCTAAAATCCTGAAAATATTCATGGACACTTGCTGAATTATTTCAGTGGCCCAAAAATAGTTCCAACATTATTTGAACATTCAAATTATTTATAGTATTTAAATGCCCAAAAGTTAAATACAATAAGACTTAATTCAAAAATCCAGAATGGCCTAGAAATAGGTGCATCATTTTTGGCAGAGGTTTTTTACCTTTATCAAAAATCATGAACATTTCTAAAGGGCATTTGGGTTCATTGAAAATATTGTTTATTTGAACCTAGTTGAATGCATTTGGTGCTAGGGTTTCAACATCCCCATTTCAAGTTTCTTTGAAAATTAAACATGATGACATGAGGAACAAGCAAAGTCAAACAAGGGCTGATCTGGGGCTGTGACAACTTACTTATATCATATTGTGCTTGTTTACTTACATACTTGTGTTACTTGTTTATCTTGCTTAGCACTTAGTACTACACTTGCAATTGTTAGGCTCACTCTCATATTCCGCATTAGTGCCTAAAATTGCTAAGTAACAATTAAAATTTGTAATTGTACCTATTCACCTCCCCTCTAGGTCCATCTCGATCCTTTCAATTGGTATCAGAGCCTCGTGCTCTATTCTTGTGGCTTAACCGCCCTAGAGCGAGATGAACCCCGATGGGACTCCCCGTGTTGCAGATCCGAAGGATAAAGGCGAGGCTTCTTCTGAAGTCAAGTCCTTTACTTCTGAGGATCTGGAACGGGCCCTTGCTAATCAAAAAGGGGAGCATGATGCTTCTATCGAGGCCTTGGTCCAAATGAGGATAGCCACATTGTCCATGGTGCTTGCACCACTTTCGGGTGGTGGGGCTTCGAGGCCAACTATGCCTACTCCGTCACTTGGTCAACAACCTCCTAGCAATGAACACTCTAGTGTTCCTTGGCTTTATGCAAGACCCCAAGTTGAGAAACCAAAATATAACCCTCAAGGCAAACCTCCTAAACTTGATGCCACTTCTGATTTTGCCTTGTGGAGAGTTGCTATGCAGGATCATCTTCGATATGGAAACGATGAGATGCTAGAGATCTTGGAGTATGGTTACCATGTGGTTGATCCAAAGAATCCTACACCAAGAGAAATTTATGACAAGAATCTCAATGACACTGCAATCATGTGTATAAGGAGGGGTATGGTTGAAAAGCAAAGGAGACCTTTCATACACATCACAAGTGCCAAGGAACTATGGGAAAGTATAAGATCCAAGACCGGTACCTCCACCCTCCGAAGTGCTCAATATGAAATTGCCAAGGGGCAATTGCAAAACTTTTGTATGGAGAAAGGTGAAACTCCAAATCAACTCCTTGAGCGTCTCATGACTCTCACCGCTGATATTGAGTCGTGTGAGTGTGACAAGACACAAGATGGATTCAACATGACTAAGCAATTCCTTGTGGACAAGTTGCTCCATGCTCTTGCTCCATATCACCATCAGATGGTATGGGACATAAGACAACACCATGCCTTCAAGGAAATGGCTACAGATGACATCATATCCACTTTCCAACTATTTGAAGAGTCAAAGGCAAATGCTAAAAAACATCTTGCCATGCATGGTACTCCATCGTCGAAGATCAATCTTGCATTGAAGGCCAAGCATGTATGTGAAGATGAGCAAAGTGAAGAAGAAGAAGATGATGATGATGATGAAGATGGTGATGAGGTTGAATCCGATGAGGGCCGTTCATATGAAGACATGGCTCTCTTTGTCAAGAAGTTTAGCGCGGGAAAATTCAAGGAAGGTTTCAAAAGAAGAAAGTAAGAAAATGCTACAACTGTGAAGAAACCAACCACTTCTCCAACGAGTGCCCTTATGAGAAGAGAGAAGATAAACCTAGGTTTCACAAGACCTTTCCCAAGAAGAAGTTGCCAAATCCTTTGAACTCCAAGATCAAGAAGAGAGATGGGAAAGCAATGGTTGCTCAAGAAGAATCCGATCCGGATGATGTTAGTGGCGTTGCCGGAGTTGCTCAAGATTCTCAAAACATATTGAGGCTAGTCAACAAGAGTGGTGAAGTTGTCACCTACAACTACATGAAGGATTACAAGGGCAACGCTCACAAGTGTCTCATGGCGAAGGCCGTGGTAGAAGATGGAGAGGACCAACACTCTCCTGACAAGGTCCAGGTAACCCCACGATCAAACCCTCCTCTTTTCACTCCTCCTACTCCTAGTGATGAGTATCTTGATGCGGAGGATAGTTATGAGGATGATGATATAAATGATCCTATGCTTGCTAAACTAAATAAGTTCATGTGCTCCCTTAAAGGAAAGAATCTCACTATGTTTCGTATGCTTATGGAGATGGTGAGTAAGCACACCATTTCCATTAATGAACTCGAAACCCTCGTCACCGAGGAAAAGGAAAAATATGAAATCCTTGAGCAGAAAGTCCAATATGAGGAAGCACGCAATGATGAACTATGCTTAAAAATTGGTGCAAACATTGATGTTCATACTAGAGATCTTGCCTCCATGAAAAAGGCTATTGAGTCTTGCGAAGAGTTGATGAATGATAGAAGTAAGCTTGTAAAGTCTAATGCTTCTCTCTCTAAGGATTGTGAGCTCCTATCCGTGTCCCTCAAGACCAAGGAAGAAGAGCTCACCCTTCTTACAAAGAGTTTTGAGACACTCAAGCTTACTTATCTTGAAACTCTAGCCAAGGCTTACTCTTCTCCTATTATCAATGTTGATGCTTGTACTACTAACTCTAGTAGTGATCTAGCATCTATTCTTGAGGAGAATCGCTTTCTCAAAGCTCAAATCGAGAAAGGGCTCATGACATGTGCTCAAGGGCAAAAGAACCTTAATGAGGTGTTGAGCCAACACAATGAGGTGTTTGCCAAAGAGGGACTGGGGTTTGACTCGAGCACAAGCAAGAAGAAGACATCCTCTCAAAAGTGCACCACCCCTCTAAAAGAAACTTTTGTACGAGAAGGGCACAAGGAGAAAGGTAAGGTTGTTAGTGGGAAGGCCACAAGGGGCATGCCCACTCTCAACAAGCCAAAAGAGTTCATGTCCATCCTATGTACTTCGTAAGACTAAGGATGGAGAAGTTTATGCAAAGTTTGTTGGTCCTCGAAATACATTTCGGTTTTATGCTATTTGGGTCCCTAAGACCCTTGTGACTAACTTGAGAGGTCCCATTGCAAAATGGGTGCCTCTAACCAAGTAATAATTGTGTGTAGGTTGCCTTCTCCGGTGGAGTAAAATGGGTGATTGATAGTGGATGCACCAATCATATGACCGGAGATAGCAAATTGCTCTACGATTTCATGGAAGCTATTCAACCATTTATGAGCATTATGTTTGGTGTAGGATCAAAAGGACAGGTACTCGGTTTGGGTAAGGTGGCTATCACAAATGACATGTCTCTTGCAAATGTCATGCTTGTCCAATCCCTTAAATATCATTTGCTTTCTGTTCGCCAATTGGCTTCTGTTGGTTATGATACACTATTTGGACTAACGGATGTGAAAGTCTTTAAGAGAGATACTCTCGAAGTGGCCTTTGTTGGAGAGTTGGATGGCAACCTTTACACGGTTGATTTCTCAAAAGAGAGCACATTCCATGCAACTTGTCTAATGGCCAAGGCCGACAAGGGGTGGCTATGGCATCGCCGGCTAGCCCATGTCGGCATGAAAAATCTTCAAGATCTCTTAAAGGGAAATCACATCCTTGGACTAACAAAAGTCTCTTTTGAGAAAGATCGTGTGTGTAGTGCATGCATAGCCGGGAAGCAACATCAATCAAAGCACCCACCCAAGAATATTGTGTCTACTTCAAGGCCTTTGGAGCTCCTTCATGTGGATCTTTTTGGGCCTCCTTCATGGGATAGTCTTGGTGGGAAAAAGTATGGGCTTGTAATTGTGGATGATTACTCAAGGTATACATGGGTCTTGTTCCTCAAATCCAAGGACGAGACGAAGATCACCTTCATTGATTTTGCCAAGCAAGCACAACGCAAGTTTGACAAAGAAATTCTGGCAATAAGAAGTGATAATGGATCTGAGTTCAAGAACTACACTTTGGAAGAGTTCCTTAGTGATGAAGGGGTTGAGCATCAATATTCAGCTCCATACACTCCCCAGCAAAATGGTGTAGCAGAAAGGAAGAACCGCACACTTGTGGAGATGGCAAGGTCCATGTTGGATGAATACAAGTCGCCACATAGTTCTTGGGCCGAGGCCGTCAACACTGCATGTCATGCATCAAACCGGCTCTTCCTCCGCACAATGTTGGAAAAGACTCCATATGAGCTCCTAACCGGGAACAAACCAAATGTCAAGTACTTTTGTGTATTTGGGTGCAAATGCTTCATCCTCAACAAAAGAGAACGGTTAGGAAAATTTCAATCTAAAACAACTGAGGGTATATTTGTTGGCTATGGATCAAACTCTCACGCCTATAGAATCTACAACAAATCCAATGGATGTGTTGTAGAAACTTGTGACGTGGTGTTTGATGAATTTAATGGCTCCCATGGGGAGCAAGTTAATCCAAGTGATGTAGGTGAAGACGATTCTTCTCAAGATATCTTGACCATGGGTGTTGGCGCACTTCTCCCAATGGAACAAGAACCTCATGGTGATGAAGAAGAAGATGGAAGCTTCGCACATCATCAAACTACGTCAACACCCATACCACCACAAGCTCCTATTGTTCAACCAATGCCCGTAGACCAAATACAAGATGATGATCAAGCTCCTCTTCATAGTGATCATCAAGAGCAAGATCATCCTCAAGGGCAAGAACAAGAAAGTGCAATCATTGACAATGAACCTCAACAAATGCAAGATGAAGAAGAAGATCTTCCACCACACATTAATGATCCATATGTTGAGGACGTGGATGATGGACATGAAGTTGAACCTCGTGAAACACTTACCTCCATCATGCCTCGAGTGGCCGGTCGTGTTGATATTGATAAAATCCTCACCGGCATATTGGAAGGTAGAGTCACTCGTAAACAATTGACAAACTTTTGTGCTCACTTCTCGTTTTTGTCTAGTGTTGAACCTCTTAAGGTACAAGAAGCTTTGATGGACAATGATTGTCTCATTGCTATGCAAGAAGAGTTGAATAGTTTTGAGCGCAACCAAGTGTGGTCATTAGTCAAAAGGCCAACTACGGAACACAATGTCATTGGAACGAAATGGGTTTTCAAGAACAAGCAAGATGAGAATGGGTTAATCATCCGCAACAAGGCAAGGTTAGTGGCACAAGGGTACTCACAAGTTGAAGGTTTGGACTTTGGTGAGACCTTTGCCCCCGTTGCCCGTCTTGAATCCATTCGCATCTTACTTGCTTATGCTGCTTTCAATGGTTTTACATTACATCAAATGGATGTGAAGAGTGCTTTCCTTAACGGTCCTCTGCAAGAAGAAGTATATGTATCACAACCACCTGGGTTTGTTGATCCCGACCACAAAGACTATGTGTATAAACTTCATAAGGCTTTGTATGGCCTCAAACAAGCACCTCGTGCTTGGTATGATCATCTTAAGAAGTTTTTACTCGATGATGGTTTTGTGAGAGGGGTGATCGATCCCACTCTTTTTACTAAGAGGGACAAAGGTGATTTGATCTTATGCCAAATCTATGTAGATGATATCATTTTTGGTTCTCCTAACATTCATTTGTGCAAGAAGTTTTCGGCTTCAATGACCAAGAATTTTGAAATGTCACTCAATACGGATTTAAAGTTCTTCCTCGGATTTCAAATTCAATAATTTCAAGAAGGAATTTTCTTGTCTCAAGCAAAATACCTCAAGGATATCCTAGCGAAATTTGGCATGACTAATGCTAGCCCATGTAAGACACCCATGCCAACCAAAATTGTACTCACTGAAGACTCAAACGGTACCCCCTTCGACCCATCTAAATACCGCTCTATGATTGGTTTGTTGCTTTATCTTTGTGCATCTAGACCAGACATCATTTTAGTGTATGCATGTGTGCTAGATTTCAAGCTTTCCCTATGGAAAGCCATCATAAGGCGGTTAAGCATATTCTTAGATACCTTGTTCACACCCCAAAGTTAGGACTATGGTACCCCAAGGATGCTAAGTTTGATCTCATTGGGTACACGGATGCGGATTGGGCCGGTGACAAGGTGGATCGTAAGTCCACCTCCGGTGCATGTCAATTTCTTGGACGCTCCTTGGTAAGTTGGTCCTCGAAGAAACAAAATTGTGTTGCCCTCTCCACCGCAGAAGCTGAATACATTGCGACCGCCAGTTGTGCAAATCAATTACTATGGATGAGGCAAACTTTGAAGGATTACGGTATCACCTATAGACATGTGCCTCTTCTATGTGATAATTAAAGTGCCATCAATATTGCTGAGAACCCCAAAGATCATACCCGCACCAAGCATATTGATATCAGGTATCACTTCTTGAAAGATCATGTGGAGAAGGGTGATATTGACATTGCTTATGTTGGCACAGATAAGCAACTTGCAGATATTTTCACCAAGCCATTGGACGAAGCAAGGTTTTGTCAACTTAGGCGTGAACTTGGTATCTTGGAGCTTGACAACATTATGTGAAATCTAGTACCCATTCATGCATGAACTTAATGTCTTGTCTTGATGTAGGCATATATTTAGGGGGAGACATTCAATTCATGAATATTCTCACTCTACACAATGCATAAATAGAACAAACACTCTCAAAGTATCATGGTTCTCGAACTATGGGCTTTAATATGATGGAGTCATGACCATGTGCCCAATGTTTACATCTTTGCGGTCCTATGGTCCATATGCTCAAACATGGTGACCTCGGTCACCGCTTGTACCTTGCTTGTGTGGACTTTCATTACTTATTTAGGTTGGGTGGTTATTTTTATCATAGTATGACCATAGATGACTCAGATTCTACCCATATAAATCTCTAAAAACTCCTTGGCGGAGTCTATATTCAATTCTATGTGTTGACCCCTTGAAAATCCTTCCCCATCCTGTTTCTCTGTCCAGTGGCCGGACATCCGGCTCCGCTGCCGGACATCCGGGCCCTGAAAACGAAAAAAACCTTCTGCTACGCAAGTCACCATCGTGCACCTCCAGTGGCCGGATTTCCGGGCTGGTCCCCGGATGTCCGACCCATTGGCCCTGTTTCTTCTGCTCCCTGACCTCCAAGCGCCGGATATCAGGGCCATGCCCCGGATGTCTGGCCTGTCACCGCACCATATAACAGAGGAGGGGCTCGGGCTTTAGGGGGAGTTACTCATTCGCTCCCGTTTCCTCTCCCCATCTCACCGCACAGCCGCCGCCGCCGGGGTGTGCTCTGGTGCTGCCCCGGCCAGTCTCAGTCGATCTCCGTCCCCGATCTCCTGCCCACGGACTCTCCTCCTCCCGATCTATGTTTCTCTCCAATCCATTTCTTGGGTTGTGGCTTGAGTCTCTCGGGAGGGGCCGGTGTTCGTGGGATTCACCGCCGGAGTTCTTCATGGCTCGTACCAAGAACTGCGGTCCCAAGCGTCCCGAGGTGTCTTCTCGGGGTAAGAGTGCTATCTCTCTTCATCTTCCTCTTGCTCGTGACCAAATCTTATTAGGGTTGCATTATTCCCCATGTACATCTTGCCATATCTATCGCTCTCGCGTTTTGGTACTGTATACCTAAGCCTACAAACACCTCTATATGTACTCGGCTACTCAACTTAACCATGGGAATGTACAATTTTTTATTTACCCTTTGGACTTGTCCTATTGTCATAATCGAAAAATGTTCATCCCACGGTTTAATTTGGCTTATCCTTGTTCATATTCTTTGGCTTCTTCTTATCGGAACCTATTCATTATCCTTTCCAGTTGATCGCCGGCAAGGCTCAACCGACTCCGATGAGCATGCTCGGCCTAAGAAGAAGAAGACCACCACCAAGAAGAAGAAGCGGGCACCATCCACCAGTCTGTCGGCCTCAGATCCAGATGATGCGGACTATGTTGGGGAGGAAGAGGATGACAGTGCACCAAGACAGTCTGTTGGACAGTCCAAGCCCGGTACTAGGAGGGCGCCGGTGCCTCAAGTTCGTGGTTCTGCAATGCCCATTGTCCATGGTCGTCGCATCTCCATGGAGCTTCCTGACACCGGAGGTCGCCCCACTAACGACTTCACAACTGTGGGGGCGGGGCAATATCTTCAGTTCTGTCAGGATGTCAATCAATATGAGATGGTGGCTGATGCCGAAGATCCTCGGTTCCGGACTCGTATGCAGCAGAATCTCTATTCCAGCTTCGTCCATGGGCGTGGACTTGCTCCTCACGCATATTTGGATCTCAACTTTCTGCGTGACAATCCTGCCTTTTTCCCTAACAATCCGGTCAAGATCATTGATGATATGACTCTAGGTCCTGCAATGACCTTCAGGTGTGACTAGAATGAAGCTGCCATTCTACAGTTCTATGCCACCTGTTTCTTTGGTCCGGACAACACTCTTACCTGGAGGACCGATGACACTACACTGACGATCACCTATGACAGGTTTGTTCGGATTTTGGGTCTCTCCGGTGTTGGCCATTGCATCCATAGTATGGATCCAGAGTACAAACCCAAAAGGATTGATGCTTGCTTGCCACTTGTTAAACCTCCCTCTCAGCTCACTAAGGAAGAGCTTGAATATCCAGTCAATGAGGTATCCATCTTCCGTGCTCCTTACTACATCCTCTACCAGTGTGTGCTTCGCACTTTCTACCCTAAGAAGGGAGATCGCTCGAGGGCTCGCAACTATTGCATTGACTTGATGGTTCGTATGCATGACCAACCCACTAAGCCTCTGGACACAGCAAATTTTATTTGACATGAGATCCGTCTTTGCAGTTTCATTCAGACACGCCAGTTCCCTCATGCTCCATTTATTCAGGCTCTGATTGATCACACTGCTCCCTTTGAGGTGGTTAAGACTGCTATGCATTCCATTTGGAAGCCTCCTCCTCATATGCACGTGGTGGTTTCTGCTCCTACTCAGCCTGGGAGGTCTGCCAGTGGGAAGACAGCTGCCCCTACTCATCCCAGTGGTTCCTCTGTTCCATCTTCCTCGTCTGCTCCTCGTGGACGCCTTGCCTCGTTCTTCGGCAAGGCTCAGTCTGCTCATGAAAGCAATCACCTTCGGCTGTCAGCAGAATCATGATGTTCAGAAGCGCCTCATCATCTCCAAGAATCAGCTCAAGCAGCGTCTTCGTGATCGTGGGAGCCCCGTGAGTGATGATGATCCTATTCCCGCGGCCCCATCCACTTTCACCTTCGATTTCCCGTCTCATGATGAGTATCCAGAGTTCTTTGTTGATGATGATGACATCCGCCAGTAGTGACCGAGTCCGTTTAGTTCTTCGCCCCTTTTTACTTGTTGCTGTCAAAGGGGGAGAAGTAGTATCTTAGAAGGTCATGCTATGATGTGTTGGGGTTATTTGTACTAGCTAATATTATTCGGTCTTGTTAATGTTGCTACCTATGGTATTTGATCTTGATCATGTGGAGCTATGTTATTATATTATGGCTATGGAATGTCTTTAAGTCTGGGTTATTATCGTCTCATATGTGCATGTCTCCCACATTTATATCTAGTTACATATGCGACCTTACGGCGATTGTGTTGAACATCCTAACACATTCATCCCATGCACACATTGAGGGGGAGCTAAAAGTAAATAGAAACATAAACTTATTATGTATTTGTGCCCTCATGATTGTCAATCTACTTCATCTATGATACTACATGTATGGTTGTCATCAACAAACAAAAAGGGGGAGATTGAAAGAGCAATCATGCCCTTACATCATATTTTAATGTTGATGACAATATACATGTAGGGGAATAACAATGGTTGTCAAGTTAATTTCAGGTGTTAGTTCTCGGATCATCGAAGTGTGTGGATCAAGAGCATACAAGTGATTTTACTCAAGGATGAAGCATAAAAATTGATTCCATATTTGTTTTCTTGAGTATAGGATCCCGCACTATTAAGAGGGGATCGATAGGGTTAGTTAAAGGCTTGCTCTTTCCACAAACCTCCTTGCCACATACACATGCTTAAACCTTACTGTTTCTGTCTCCTGGCTGCCGGATGTCCGGGCTTTACCCCGGATGTCCGGGCCTTCCTGTTACGCCAGATGTCCGGGCCCCATTCCGGATATCCGGGCATAGATATCCAGAGAATGTTTTTATGCTGGGTTGTGCGCCGGATGTCCGGCCACCTGCTGTATGTCCGGGCCTTCCTGTTTTGCCAGATGTCCGGGCTTGGCCCCGGATGTTCGGCCCCTCTGTTCTCAGCTCTGGTTCTGTTTTCTGTTCCTCATATCTTGCCAGGCCGGATGTCCGGCCCCTTGCCCGGATGTCCGGCCTGCTCGTTCTCTTACACTACAACGGCCATATTCATGCTCACGCTATATATACCCCTTGTTCTCCACAGGAGAGGAATGACCATTCACTTTGAACAAACCCTAGAACACTTCTCACTCTCTCTCTCATTCCTCCACACCAAATCTTAGATCCCCAAGGGATTTGAGAGCTTTTAAGAGAAGTTGTCCGATCAAGTGATAGATCCACCTCTTCCCCTTCTTTGCACCCAAGGAATTCGTGATTTGAGCAAGTCTTGAGCTTTTCCCCATCGATCTTGTTACTCTTGGAGGTTGGAGACTCCTAGGCGGTAGGAGTCTTTCGGAGAGGAATCGGCCTTTGTGATTACCCCCGGAAAAGTTTGTGAGGGTTTGGAGACCACCCCAAGGTCTACCACTAGTGGTTGAGAAACGCCTTCGTGGTGTTGTCTCAAAGGGAGAATAGGGTGAGCCTTCGTGGCATTGGTGTGCCATCGTGGTAACATCCACCTCTCTAACGGTGACGTAGCTTCCCTCCAAGGAAGTGAACATCGGCATACATCCTCGTCTCCCGGAGTTGCGGTTATTCCTAACCCTAACTCTCTACTTGTGGTTACTTGTATCTTAGCACTTACTTATATCATATTGTGCTTGTTTACTTACATACTTGTGTTACTTGTTTATCTTGCTTAGCACTTAGTACTACACTTGCAATTGTTAGGCTCACTCTCATATTCCGCATTAGTGCCTAAAATTGATAAGTAACAATTAAAATTTGTAATTGTACCTATTCACCCCCCCTCTAGGTCCATCTCGATCCTTTCATTATGTCTTTGTGGCATATCATCCTTTTGCAATCTTGGGATCCTCTATATAGTTTGTCTTCGTCCAAGTATTTACCTTTGGATATGTGCATTGCATTCCACTCTCTTCTTGAGAAATACATAATTTATGGAGGAACACTTTTTATATTGGCCTTCTTGCTTTTCGCTCATTTTGACAATCGATGCCAATGGGGGAGAAGTTTCAGAGAGTTTTGTGGAGAAGTTTAGAGAGTTATTTCTTCTTGCTTTGATTTTGTTCCTAAGCATTTGCATCTCATACGCATGCATTATTGGTTGTTGCATTGCATGGTGATGCATAATTCCTTATATAAACTCTCTTGAAAGTGATTGTCATAAATTACCAAAATGGGGGAGATTGAAAGGACATGCGGTGCCCCCATGTGTGGTTTTGGTAATTGATGACATTCTCTATGGACTAATGGTTGCATTGAGTTATATCTGAAGGATTTGTCCACAGGCATTTCTTGAATTCTATGTGTTGGTTTCAAGGAGTTTATGAGTTGACCAAGGTGCTATTAAGGATTTATCCAAAGATTGGTCATGTGAGTGTTGAGCTTATTGCAAGCATGTCTTGAAGAAGAAGATTGTGTGATCATTCATATTTACGTTCAAGACATCATCCAAATGAAGAGAGTTGGAAAGATTCAAGGTTGATCAAGACTAAGTACAGAGAGTGATTCAAGTTGATCAACACACAAAGCGTAGAAGATGTACCGAGAGGGATCAAGTGATCCCATGGTATGGTAAGCATTGTCCATTACGCTTTGTGTACGAACCCATGGTCTACGTGAGAGTTCTATGTGGGGTTAGGTATGTTTCCATGGGCTTGCGTCAAGAGGAAGATATCATACAACCCATGGAGAGGATGACATCAAGTGGTGATCGTCATCAAGATTGCGGTGTGCAAGGTCAAGTGGAGCATCACGAAGAGATCAAGTGCTTGAAGCTTGCCGTCCATTGTGGTGTCAATGGACTTGTGAAGATGTGCCAAAGAGTGGCTCACCCATAGTGGAGTATGGGGGAGCAATCAACTAGTTTTCATCAAGCCAACACAATCAAGAAATGTGGTCCAACTTGAAGGAGTCAAGACCATCATCATCTAGCTCAAGTGGACTATGTGCAAGGCAAAGGTTCGCCCTTGATAGGTTTTCTATTTTACCGGTCTCATGGTGGTAGTTGGGAGACCGGGTTACAGGATCGATTGACGTACTATCAAGGGGGGCTCTTGATGAGTAGCTTGATCATATCGTTCCTAGAGAGCTCAAACCATTGCATTCTTGCGTCATCTTTATTGGTTCTTGTTTGGTTCTTATCCTTGTGAGTTTTGGAGCTTATGGTCATCTTGATGACAAGCTCGAGTTCATCGAAAACGGAGTTCACATGCATCTTCTATGATGTTTTCGATGTTGGAGGTTATGCCGGTTCTTCTCTGTTGGAGATTTCACTCCTCTATTTGTTTGTCATACCTCCCATGCCTCTTCTTACTTTTACCAGTCGTTGTTTGAATAGTACTAGTCATCATCTATCCAACAAGTTTGAGTTTGTTGATTTCGGAGCCCATTTGCAAAAGTTGCGACTGTTTCGGTCTACCTGGTTCTTTTGTTTTGCTTGGGCTATTTTGCGGCACCCAAGCGGTAGTACCTCTCAGTACCACGGTAGTACCACTTGCGGTACTTCCGTTATGACTACCGCAGCCACTGCCGCTTGGGAAAAGTCTTATGTGCATGTTTCTGTAGCCTATTTTCTCTAAGCAGTAGTAGTGCGGTAGTACTGCACCCCCGAGTGGTAGTACCGCTTGTGCTTCAATGGTTGTGCTTGTTCTGTTGCCTATTTTCCCGAAGCGGTAGTACCGCTCATGCGGTAGTAGAGCGGTACTACCTCTCTGGCAGATCTACTTTTCGTGTTTTCTGCCTCGTTTGGCTGTTTTGGGCATGCTAAGCGGTAGTACCGCTTGTACACGACCAGTGGGTGTTGGGGAATGCAGTAATTTCAAAAACTTCCTACGATCACGCAAGATCTATCTAGGTGATGCATATCAATGAGCGGAGAGAGTGTTTCCACGTACCCTTGTAGACCGAAAGCGGAAGCGTTATATCAATGCGGTTGATGTAGTCGTACGTCTTCACGATCCGACCGATCCTAGCACCGAACGTACGACACCTCCGTGTTCAGCACACGTTCAGCTCGATGACGTCCCTCGTACTCTTGATCCAGTTGAGGCCGAGGGAGAGTTCCGTCAGCACGACGGCGTGGTGACGGTGATGATGAAGCTACCGGCGCAGGGCTTCACCTAAGCACTACGACGATATGACCGAGGTGTGTAACTGTGGAGGGGGGCACCGCACACGGCTAAGAGATTGTCTGTTGTCCTTTGGGGTGCCCCCTTGGCCATGTATATAAAGGAGGGAGGAGGAGGAGGCCAGCCTAGGAAGGGCGCGCCTATAGGGGGAGTCCAACTAGGATTCCCAATCCTAGTTGGAGTCCCCTTCCTTTTCCAAGAGAGGAGAGAGGGAATGAGTAGGAGAGGGAGAAGGAAAGAGAGGGGGCGCCGCCCCCTCCCTAGTCCAATTCGGACTTGCCATGGGGGCGGGGGCGTGCAGCCACCCCTTGAGGCCCTTCTCTCCTTTCCCGTATGGCCCATTAAGGCCCAATACTTTCCCCAGCGAATTCGCGTAACTCTCCGGTACTCCGAAAAATACCCGAATCACTAAGAACCTTTCCTATGTTCGAATATAGCCTTCCAATATATCGATCTTTACGTCTCGACCATTTCAAGACTCCTCGTCATGTCCGAGATCTCATCCGGGACTCCAAACAAACTTCGGTACATCAAATCACATAACTCATAAACAAATCATCATCGAACGTTAAGCGTGCGGTAGCTACGGGTTCGAGAACTATGTAGACAAGACCGAGACACATCTCTGGTCAATAACCAATAGCGGAACCTGGATGCTCATATTGGCTCCTACATATTCTATGAAGATCTTTATCGGTCAAACCGCATAACAACATACGTTGTTCCCTTTGTCATCGGTATGTTACTTGCCCGAGATTCGATCGTCGGTATCATCATACCTAGTTCAATCTCGTTACCGGCAAGTCTCTTTACTTGTTCCGTAATGCATGATCCCGGAACTAACTCATTAGTCACATTGCTTGCAAGGCTTATAGTGATGTGCATTACCGAGAGGGCCCATAGATACCTCTCTGATACACAGAGTGACAAATCCTAATCTCGATCTATGCCAAATCAACAAACACCATCGAAGACACCTGTAGAGCATCTTTATAATCACCCAGTTACGTTATGACGTTTGATAGCACACTAAGTGTTCCTCCGGTATTCGGGAGTTGCATAATCTCATAGTCAGAGGAACATGTATAGTGTTGGAAATATGGCCTAGAGGCAATAATAAATGGTTATTATTATATTTCTTTGTTCATGATAATTGTCTATTGTTCATGCTATAATTGT
Organism: Triticum aestivum; assembly: GCF_018294505.1. Classification (NCBI taxonomy): domain Eukaryota; kingdom Viridiplantae; phylum Streptophyta; class Magnoliopsida; order Poales; family Poaceae; genus Triticum; species Triticum aestivum. The sequence goes on from NC_057802.1 coordinate 436,025,009, forward strand.
ATTGTCCGGAAATCGTAATACATGTGTGAATACATAGACCACAACGTGTCCCTAGTAAGCCTCTAGTTGACTAGCTCGTTGATCAACAGATAGTCATGGTTTCCTGACTATGGACATTGGATGTCATTGATAACGGGATCACATCATTAGGAGAATGATGTGATGGACAAGACCCAATCCTAAGCATAGCATAAAAGATCGTGTAGTTTCGTTTGCTAGAGCTTTTCCAATGTCAAGTATCTTTTCCTTAGACCATGAGATCGTGCAACTCCCGGATACCGTAAGAGTGCTTTGGGTGTGCCAAACGTCACAACGTAACTGGGTGACTATAAAGGTGCACTATGGGTATCTCCGAAAGTGTCTGTTGGGTTGGCATGGATCGAGACTGGGATTTGTCACTCCGTGTGACGGAGAGGTATCTCTGGGCCCACTCGTTAATGCATCATCATAATGAGCTCAATGTGACTAAGGCGTTAGTCACGGGATCATGCATTGCGGTACGAGTAAAGAGACTTGCCGGTAACGAGATTGAACAAGGTATTGGGATACCGACGATCGAATCTCGGGCAAGTAACATACCGATTGACAAAGGGAATTGTATACGGGATTGATTGAATCCTCGACACCGTGGTTCATCCGATGAGATCATCATGGAACATGTGGGAGCCAACATGGGTATCCAGATCCCGCTGTTGGTTATTGACCGGAGAGGCGTCTCGGTCATGTCTGCATGTCTCCCGAACCCGTAGGGTCTACACACTTAAGGTTCGGTGACGCTAGGGTTGTAGAGATATATGTATGCGGAAACCCGAAAGTTGTTCGGAGTCCCGGATGAGATCCCGGACGTCACGAGATGTTCCGGAATGGTCCGGAGGTGAAGAATTATATATAGGAAGTCAAGTTTCGGCCACCAGGAAAGTTTCGGGGATTACCGGTATTGTACCGGGACCACCGGAAGGGTCCCGGGGGTCCACCGGGTGGGGCCACCTATGCCGGAGGGCCCCATGGTCTGAAAGTGGAAGGGAACCAGCCCTTAGTGGGCTGGGGCGCCCGCCTTGGGCCTTCCCCATGCGCCTAGGGTTGGGAACCCTAGGGTGGGGGGCTTCCCCCTTGCCTTGGGGGGCAAGGCAACCCCTTCCCCCCCTTTGGCCGCCGCCCCCCCTTGGAGATCCCATCTCCCAGGGCCGGTGCCCCCCTAGGGGCCTATATAAAGGGAGGGGGGAGGGAGGGCAGCAACCTACAGCCTTGGGCGCCTCCCTCCTCCCCTGCAACACCTCTCTCTCTCTCGCAGAAGCTCGGCGAAGCCCTGCCGGAGAACCGCTACATCCACCACCACGCCGTCGTGCTGCTGGATCTCCATCAACCTCTCCTTCCCCCTTGATGGATCAAGAAGGAGGAGACGTCGCTGCACCGTACGTGTGTTGAACGCGGAGGTGCCATCCGTTCGGCACTCGGTCATCGGTGATTTGGATCACGGCGAGTACGACTCCGTCATCCACGTTCATTGGAACGCTTCCGCTCGTGATCTACAAGGGTATGTAGATGCACTCCCTTCCCCTCGTTGCTAGTATACTCCATAGATGCATCTTGGTGAACGTAGGAGAATTTTAAAATTATGCTACGATTCCCAACAGTGGCATCATGAGCCAGGCCTATGCGTAGTTACTATGCACGAGTAGAACACAAAGTAGTTGTGGGCGTTGAGTTTGCCAATTCTTCTTGCCGCTACTAGTCTTTTCTTGTTTTGGCGGCATTGTAGGATGAAGCGGCCCGGACCGACCTTACACGTACACTTACGTGAGACAGGTTCCACCGACTGACATGCACTAGTTGCATAAGGTGGCTAGCGGGTGTCTGTCTCTCCTACTTTAGTCGGAACAGATTCGATTAAAAGGGTCCTTATGAAGGGTAAATAGAAATTGGCAAATCACGTTGTGGTCATACGTAGGTAAGAAAACGTTCTTGCTAGAAACCTACAAACCACGTAAAAACTTGCAACAACAATTAGAGGACGTCTAACTTGTTTTTGCAGCAAGTGCTATGTGATGTGATATGGCCAGAAGATGTGATGAATGATATATGTGATGTATGAGATTGATCATATTCTTGTAATAGGAATCACGACTTGCATGTCGATGAGTATGACAACCGGCAGGAGCCATAGGAGTTGTCTTTACTATTTTGTATGACCTGCGTGTCATTGAATAATGCCATGTAAATTACTTTACTTTGTTGCTAAACGCGTTAGCCATAGAAGTAGAAGTAATCGTTGGCGTGAAGACTTCATGAAGACACAATGATGGAGATCATGATGATGGAGATCATGATGATGGAGATCATGGTGTCATGCCGGTGACGAAGATGATCATGGTGCCCCGAAGATGGAGATCAAAGGAGCATAATGATATTGGCCATATCATGTCACTATTTGATTGCATGTGATGTTTATCATGTTTATGCATCTTATTTGGTTAGAACGACGGTAGCAAGTAGGATGATCCCTTATAATAATTTCAAGAAAGTGTTCACCCTAACTGTGCACCGTTGCGAAGGTTCGTTTTTTCGAAGCACCACGTGATGATCGGGTGTGATAGATTCTAACGTTCGAATACAACGGGTGTTGACGAGCCTAGCATGTACAGACATGGCCTCGGAACACACGCAATACACTTAGGTTGACTTGACGAGCCTAGCATGTACAGACATGGCCTCGGAACACGGAGGACCGAAAGGTCGAGCATGAGTCGTATAGAAGATACGATCAACATGGAGATGTTCACCGATCTTGACTAGTCCGTCTCACGTGATGATCGGACACGGCCTAGTTAAACTCGGATCATGTTTTCACTTAGATGACTAGAGGGATGTCTATCTGAGTGGGAGTTCGTTAAATAATTTGATTAGATGAACTTAGTCTAAAATCTTTACACTATGTCTTCTAGATCAAATGGCCAACGTTGTCCTCAATTTCAATGCGTTCCTAGAGAAAACCAAGCTGAAAGATGATGGCAGCAACTATACGGACTGGGTCCGGAACCTGAGGCTAATCCTCATAGTAGCCAAGAAAGATTATGTCTTAGAAGCACCGCTAGGTGAAGCACCAATCCCAGAGAACCAAGACGTTATGAACGCTTGGCAGCAGCATGCTGATGATTACTCCCTCGTTCAGTGCGGCATGCTTTACAGCTTAGAACCGGGTCTCCAAAAGCGTTTTGAGAAACATGGAGCATATGAGATGTTCGAGGAGCTGAAACTGGTTTTTCAAGCTCATGCCCGGGTCGAGAGATATTAAGTCTCCGACAAGTTCTTCAGCTGTAAAATGGAGGAGAATAGTTCTGTTAGTGAACACATACTCAGAATGTCTGGGTTACACAACCGCTTATCCCAGCTGGGAGTTAATCTCCCGGATGACGCGGTCATTGACAGAATCCTCCAGTCGCTTCCACCAAGCTACAAGAGCTTTGTGATGAACTACAATATGCAGGGGATGGAAAAGACCATTCCTGAGGTATATTCAATGCTGAAATCAGCGGAAGGGGAGATCAGAAAAGAACATCAAGTGTTGATGGTGAATAAAACCACTAAGTTCAAGAAGGGCAAGGGTAAGAAGAACTTCAAGAAGGACGGCAAGGGAGTTGCCGCGCCCGGTAAACCAGTTACTGGGAAGAAGTCAAAGAATGGACCCAAGCCCGGGACTGAGTGCTTTTATTGCAAGGGAAGTGGTCACTGGAAGCGGAACTGCCCCAAATACTTAGCGGACAAGAAGAAGGCCGGCAACACCAAAGGTATATGTGATATACATGTAATTGATGTGTACCTTACCAGTACTCGTAGTAGCTCCTGGGTATTTGATACCGGTGCGGTTGCTCATATTTGTAACTCAAAACAGGAACTACGGAATAAACGGAGACTGGCGAAGGACGAGGTGACGATGCGCGTCGGGAATGGTTCCAAGGTCGATGTGATCGCCGTCGGCATGCTACCTCTGCATCTACCCACGGGATTAGTTTTAAACCTCAATAATTGTTATTTAGTGCCAGCTTTGAGCATGAACATTGTATCTGGATCTCGTTTAATTCGAGATGGCTACTCATTTAAATCCGAGAATAATGGTTGTTCTATTTATTTGAGAGATATGTTTTATGGTCATGCCCCGCTGGTCAATGGTTTATTTTTGATGAATCTCGAACGTGATGTTACACATGTTCATAGTGTGAATACCAAAAGATGTAAAGTTGATAACGATAGTCCCACATACCTGTGGCACTGCCGCCTTGGTCACATTGGTGTCAAGCGAATGAAGAAGCTCCATGCAGATGGACTTTTGGAGTCTCTTGATTACGAATCATTTGACACGTGCGAACCATGCCTCATGGGTAAGATGACCAAGACTCCGTTCTCCGGAACAATGGAGCGAGCAACCAACTTATTGGAAATCATACATACCGATGTGTGCGGTCCAATGAGTGTTGAGGCTCGCGGAGGATATCGTTATGTTCTCACTCTCACTGATGATTTAAGTAGATATGGGTATGTCTACCTAATGAAACACAAGTCTGAAACCTTTGAAAAGTTCAAGGAATTTCAGAGTGAAGTCGAGAATCAACGTGACAGGAAAATAAAATTCTTACGATCAGATCGTGGTGGAGAATATTTAAGTCACGAATTTGGTACACACTTAAGGAAATGTGGAATAGTTTCACAACTCACGCCGCCTGGAACACCTCAGAGAAACGGTGTGTCCGAACGTCGTAATCGCACTCTATTGGACATGGTGCGATCTATGATGTCTCTTACCGATTTACCGCTCTCATTTTGGGGCTATGCTTTAGAGACTGCCGCATTCACTTTAAATAGGGCTCCGTCGAAATCCGTTGAGACGACACCGTATGAATTATGGTTTGGGAAGAAACCTAAGCTGTCGTTTCTAAAAGTTTGGGGATGCGATGCTTATGTCAAGAAACTTCAACCTGAAAAGCTCGAACCCAAGTTGGAAAAATGCGTCTTCATAGGATACCCTAAGGAAACTATTGGGTATACCTTCTACCTCAGATCCGAGGGCAAGATCTTCGTTGCCAAGAACGGGTCCTTTCTAGAGAAGGAGTTTCTCTCGAAAGAATTGAGTGGGAGGAAAGTGGAACTTGATGAGGTGATAGTCACCCCTTCCGAACCGGAAAGTAGCGCAGCGCGGGAAAATGTTCCTGTGGTGCCTACACCGACTGGGGAGGAAGTTAATGATGATGATCATGAAGCTTCGGATCAAGTTATTGAACTTCGTAGGTCCACAAGGACACGTTCCGCACCAGAGTGGTACGGCAACCCTGTCCTGGAAATCATGTTGTTAGACAACGGTGAACCTTCGAACTATGAAGAAGCGATGGCGGGCCCGGATTCCGACAAATGGCTAGAAGCCATGAAATCCGAGATAGAATCCATGTATAAAAACAAAGTATGGACTTTGAATGACTTGCCCGATGAGTGGCGAGCCATAGAAAACAAATGGATCTTTAAGAAGAAGACGGACGCAGATGGTAATGTGACCATCTACAAAGCTCGACTTGTCGCTAAGGGTTATCGACAAGTTCAAGGGGTTGACTACGATGAGACTTTCTCACCCGTAGCGAAGCTGAAGTCCGTCCGAATCATGTTAGCAATTGCCGCATACTATGATTATGAGATATGGCAGATGGACGTCAAAACGGCATTCCTTAACGGCTTCCTTAAGGAAGAGTTGTATATGATGCAGCCGGAAGGTTTTGTCGATCCTAAGAATGCTAACAAAGTATGCAAGCTCCAGCGCTCAATCTATGGGCTGGTGCAAGCATCTCGGAGTTGGAACATTCGCTTTGATGAGATGATCAAAGCGTTTGGGTTTACACAGACTTATGGAGAAGCCTGTGTTTACAAGGAAGTGAGTGGGAGCTCTGTAGCATTTCTCATATTATATGTGGATGACATACTATTGATGGGAAATGATATAGAATTCTTGGAAAGTATAAAGGCCTATTTGAATAAGTGTTTTTCAATGAAGGACCTTGGAGAAGCTGCTTATATATTAGGCATCAAGATCTATAGAGATAGATCAAGACGCCTCATTGGTCTTTCACAAAGTACATACCTTGACAAGATATTGAAGAAGTTCAATATGGATCAGTCCAAGAAGGGGTTCTTGCCTGTATTTTAAGGTGTGCAATTGAGCACGGCTCAATGCCCGACCACGGCAGAAGATATAGAAAAGATGAGTGTCATCCCCTATGCCTCGGCCATAGGGTCTATTATGTATGCCATGCTGTGTACCAGACCTGATGTAAACCTTGCCGTAAGTTTGGTAGGAAGGTACCAAAGTAATCCCGGCAAGGAACACTGGATAGCGGTCAAGAATATCCTGAAGTACCTGAAGAGGACTAAGGATATGTTTCTCTTTTATGGAGGTGACGAAGAGCTCGTCGTAAAGGGTTACGTCGACGCTAGCTTCGACACAGATCTGGATGACTCGAAGTCACAAACCGGATACGTGTATATTTTGAATGGAGGAGCAGTAAGCTGGTGCAGTTGCAAGCAAAGCGTCGTGGCGGGATCTACATGTGAAGCGGAGTACATGGCAGCCTCGGAGGCAGCACAGGAAGCAGTCTGGATGAAGGAGTTCATTACCGACCTAGGGGTGATTCCCAATGCGTCGGGCCCGATGACTCTCTTCTGTGACAACACTGGAGCTATTGCCCTTGCGAAGGAGCCCAGGTTTCACAGGAAAACCAGGCATATCAAGCGTCGCTTCAACTCCATTCGTGAAAGGGTTCAAAATGGAGATATAGATATTTGTAAAGTACATACGGACCTGAATGTAGCAGATCCGTTGACTAAACCTCTCCCTAGGGCAAAACATGATCAACACCAGGACGCAATGGGTGTTCGATTCATCACAATGTAACTAGATTATTGACTCTAGTGCAAGTGGGAGACTGTTGGAAATATGCCCTAGAGGCAATAATAAATGGTTATTATTATATTTCTTTGTTCATGATAATTGTCTATTGTTCATGCTATAATTGTATTGTCCGGAAATCGTAATACATGTGTGAATACATAGACCACAACGTGTCCCTAGTAAGCCTCTAGTTGACTAGCTCGTTGATCAACAGATAGTCATGGTTTCCTGACTATGGACATTGGATGTCATTGATAACGGGATCACATCATTAGGAGAATGATGTGATGGACAAGACCCAATCCTAAGCATAGCATAAAAGATCGTGTAGTTTCGTTTGCTAGAGCTTTTCCAATGTCAAGTATCTTTTCCTTAGACCATGAGATCGTGCAACTCCCGGATACCGTAAGAGTGCTTTGGGTGTGCCAAACGTCACAACGTAACTGGGTGACTATAAAGGTGCACTACGGGTATCTCCGAAAGTGTCTGTTGGGTTGGCATCGAGACTGGGATTTGTCACTCCGTGTGACGGAGAGGTATCTCTGGGCCCACTCGGTAATGCATCATCATAATGAGCTCAATGTGACTAAGGCGTTAGTCACGGGATCATGCATTGCGGTACGAGTAAAGAGACTTGCTGGTAACGAGATTGAACAAGGTATTGGGATACCGACGATCGAATCTCGGGCAAGTAACATACCGATTGACAAAGGGAATTGTATACGGGATTGATTGAATCCTCGACACCGTGGTTCATCTGATGAGATCATCGTGAAACATGTGGGAGCCAACATGGGTATCCAGATCCCGCTGTTGGTTATTGACCGGAGAGGCGTCTCGGTCATGTCTGCATGTCTCCCGAACCCGTAGGGTCTACACACTTAAGGTTCGGTGACGCTAGGGTTGTAGAGATATATGTATGCGGAAACCCGAAAGTTGTTCGGAGTCCCGGATGAGATCCCGTACATCACGAGAGGTTCCGGAATGGTCCGGAGGTGAAGAATTATATATAGGAAGTCAAGTTTCGGCCACCGGGAAAGTTTCGGGGGTTACCGGTATTGTACCGGGACCACCGGAAGGGTCCCGGGGGTCCACCGGGTGGGGCCACCTATCCCGGAGGGCCCCGTGGGCTGAAAGTGGAAGGGAACCAGCCCTTAGTGGGCTGGGGCGCCCCCCTTGGGCCTTCCCCATGCGCCTAGGGTTGGGAACCCTAGGGTGGGGGGCTTCCCCCTTGCCTTGGGGGGCAAGGCAACCCCTTCCCCCCCTTTGGCCGCCGCCCCCCCTTGGAGATCCCATCTCCCAGGGCCGGCGCCCCCCCAGGGGCCTATATAAAGGGAGGGGGGAGGGAGGGCAGCAACCTACAGCCTTGGGCGCCTCCCTCCTCCCCTGCAACACCTCTCTCTCTCTCGCAGAAGCTCGGCGAAGCCCTGCCGGAGAACCGCTACATCCACCACCACGCCGTCGTGCTGCTGGATCTCCATGAACCTCTCCTTCCCCCTTGCTAGATCAAGAAGGAGGAGACGTCGCTGCACCGTACGTGTGTTGAACGCGGAGGTGCCGTCCGTTCGGCACTCGGTCATCGGTGATTTGGATCACGGCGAGTACGACTCCGTCATCCACGTTCATTGGAACGCTTCCGTTCGCGATCTACAAGGGTATGTAGATGCACTCCCTTCCCCTCGTTGCTAGTATACTCCATAGATGCATCTTGGTGAACGTAGGAGAATTTTAAAATAATGCTACGATTCCCAACATATAGGTCATGAAGAAAGCAATAGCAATAAACTAAACGATCATTATGCTAAGCTAACGGATGGGTCTTGTCCATCACATCATTCTCTAAGGATGTGATCCCGTTTATCAAATGACAACACATGTCTATGGCTAGGAAACTTAACCATCTTTGATTAACGAGCTAGTCAAGTAGAGGCATACTAGGGACACTTTGTTTTGTGTATGTATTCACACATGTATCAAGTTTCCGGTTAATACAATTCTATCATGAATAATAAACATTTATCATGATATAAGGAAATATAAATAATATCTTTATTATTGCCTCTAGGGCATATTTCCTTCAGTCTCCCACTTGCACTAGAGTCAATAATCTAGTTCACATCGCCATGTCATTTAACACCAATAGTTCACATAGCTATGTGACCAACACCCAAAGGGTTTACTAGAGTCAGTAATCTAGTTCACATCGCCATGTGATTTAACACCAATAGTTCACATCACCATGTGATTAACACCCATAGTTCACATCGCTATGTGACCAAAACCCAAAGGGTTTACTAGAGTCAGTAATCTAGTTCACATCGCCATGTGATTTAACACCAATAGTTCACATCACCATGTGATTAACACCCATAGTTCACATCGCTATGTGACCAACACCCAAAGGGTTTACTAGAGTCAGTAATCTAGTTCACATCTGTAACGCCCACGATGCGGCTATATCTCCCACGTGTCGAGGCACGACTTAGAGGCATAACCGCATTGTGGTCTTGTCGCAAGAAGGGTCATCTTCACACTATCCCATGTAATGAACAAGAATGGGATAAGGAATTGGCTTACAATCGCCACTTCACACAATACATAAATAAAACATACATCATTCAGAGATACACACACAGGTCCGACTACGGAACCAAAAGAAAAGAAGACAACCCAACTGCCAGATCCCTGATCGTCCCAACTGGGCTCCACTACTGATCAAAATGAAAAGAACCAACACAACGGACAAGATCTTCATCGAGCTCCCACTTGAGCTCAGTTGCGTCACCTGCACTGGTCTCATCGGCACCTGCAACTGTTTTGGAAGTAACTGTGAGTCATGAGGACTCAGCAATCTCACACCCGCGAGATCAAGACTATTTAAGCTTATAGGATAGAATGGGGTAGTGAGGTGGAGCTGCAGCAAGCACTAGCATATATGGTGGCTATCATACACAAATAAGAGCGAGAAGAGAAGCAACGGAACGGTCGTGAACTAGCAATGATCAAGAAGTGACCCTGAACTCCTACTTACGTCAAACATAACCCAGAGACCGTGTTCACTTCCCGGACTCCGCCGAGAAGAGACCATCACGGCTACACACGCGGTTGATGTATTGTAATTAAGGTCAAGTGTCAAGTTCTCTACAACCGGACATTAACAAATTCCCATCTGCCTCATAACCACGGGCACGGCTTTCGAAAGATAATACCCTGCAGGGGTGTCCCAACTTAGCCCATCATAAGCTCTCACGGTCAACGAAGGATAAACCTTCTCCCGGAAAGACCCGATCAGTCTCGGAATCCCGGTTTACAAGACATCTCGACAATGGTAAAACAAGACCAACAAAGCCTCCCGAATGTGCCGACAAATCCCGATAGGAGCTGCACATATCTCGTTCTTAGGGCACACCGGATTGTCCAAGCTTCCGATAGGCCAGCCCAGAGTTGCCCCTGGTGGCCACCGGCGACTGACAGTTTGGACCAATACTCAGAGGAGCACTGGCCCGGGGGTTTAAAATAAAGATGACCCTCGGGCTCTAGAAAACCCGGGGGAAAAAGGTATAGGTCGCAAATGGTAAAACCAAGGTTGGGCCTTGCTGGAGGAGTTTTATTCAAGGCGAACTGTCAAGGGGGTCCCATAAATCACCCAACCGCGTAAGGAACGCAAAAATCAAGGAACATAACACCGGTATGACGGAAACTAGGGCGGCAAGAGTGGAACAAAACACCAGGCATAAGGCCGAGCCTTCCACCCTTTACCAAATATATAGATGCATTAATTAAATAAGAGATATTGTGATATCCCACCATAAACATAATCCAACATGGAGCAATCTTCATCTTCACCTGCATCTAGCAATGCTATAAGAGGGGCTGAGCAAAAGCGGTAACATAGCCAAACAACGGTTTGCTAGGAAGGGTGACAAAGGTTAGAGGTTCATGGCAACTTGGGAGGCTTGAAAAGCAAGTGCTAGGTAGCACGGCATAGCAATAGAGCGAACAGCTAGCAAGCAAAGATATAAGTGATTTCGAGGGTATGGTCATCTTGCCTGAGATCCCGCAAGGAAGAAGAACGAGTCCATGAAGAAGACAAACGGACGTAGTCGAACGAATCCTCACAACTCCGGAAAGAAACCGAAGCTAACGAGAGAAGCAACCCGGAAAGAAACAAACAACATAGTAAACAACCACCACATACCCATGGCATGATGCAAAAACAAATATGATGCATGTCCGGTTTAATGAGGCATGGCATGGCAAAGTGCAACAAACAACACTACAAATTAAGTGGAGCTCAATATGCAACGAGTTGCATATTGACGAAACACCACATCAATTATTTAGTTCTCTCTCGTTTATGGACCCAACAATATTAAATGTTTTTAACCATGGCAAGAGGTGAAGCATAAGGAAACTACCTATTTAAGCAAGTTAAATGAGGCCGGAAACAAACAACAACAATTCCGGAAAATCCTCATGTCCATATATTGGGATTGGTACTGTTCTGCCATAAACGCAATTTTAATATTGTTAAACAGCAAAATAAAGTGCACCAAGTTAAACTAGGCATTTTTCTACCCCATTTACATATAAAGTTTATTAAAATCCGAGCTACGGTTATTTAGTTATGAAGTAAATCATTTTAACATATTATTCGAGCAAATTTAATCAAACAACATTTTAAACAATTTTAACATGGGTGAAAATGGCATATTATTAAACTACACAAAATTCTAAGCATTTTACATGTTTAAATCATGTTAATCCGATGCACGGTTTATTAGTTATTAATGCATGAACGTGAGGGGGTTTTCTGTAAACTATGAACTCCTGGATAATGCTAAAATCGCAGCGCAGGGAAAAAAAATAACACGGGCCGCATCTTGCTGGTCCGATAGAGTACAGGAGGGGGTACTGGAGGGGCTTCTCACCCATGGGCTTGGCCCGGTGAGGCAGAGGCGAACTGGGCCGGATCTGGAGAAGGCAAGGGGAGGCTGCTGGCCCAGGCGCGGAGGCCACGCGCGACTGCGGTCAACGGGGTGAGCGGGCGAGCTGTTCGCTTCTGAAGAACAGAAGCAGCAGCAGGCGGGACGAGGCGCTGGCTCAGGCGAGCGAAGCAGAGGCGCTAGACTTGACGGGCGGCGCAGATGGTCTCCGGCGAGGGCACCGGTGGCCGGGGACGGGGTCCAGGCGGCGGGATCCGGCCAGAACGGGCAAGGGCGGTGGAGGTGGCTCCTTGCTGGAGAGGAGGTCGGCGACGCGATGCAGAGGACGCAGGGGAGTCGGGGCGAGAGGAGCAGGGGCGGCCACCGACGAGCACGCGACGACGGATCCGGCCATGGGGCGCCGGACTTGGCCGGAGAAGGGGCGGAGGCGCGCCGGGTTGGGGCGGCAGTGGCTCTGCTCGTTGCAGGGGAAGCAGATGGCAGCGGCAGGGAGTCGGCGGCGGCGAACGAGCACGAGGCAGAGGAGGCAGGCCTGGCGACGAACGAGGTGAGGGGGCGCTCGGGCACCTGCCGCTGGGTCGAGGCTCGAGGAGCTCCTCTCCTTTGGTGCTGGACACGCACGGGAGCCGGGAGGGGAGGCGGCTGGAGGATGAGGAGAGACGAGGGCGACGCCTGGAGCAGCCGCTGGAAGGGCTCCGACGAGGCGAGCTAGGGGGAGGCCTCGGGCGCCATGGCTTTGTTCCTGGGAGGAGGATGAAGAGAGATGCCGAGAGGATTTGGATCATGGTGCGGGCTCTGTTGGTGGGGAAACGAGGGAGGCAGCGGTCGATGGATTGGATGGATCAGGTGGAGAGGTAGTTGGCTCGGGATGGATCCCGAGGAAGATGGTGGCGGCGGAGTGGGAAGGATGGGACAAGCTTCCTAAAGTTTAGGGTTGGACTATTTATATAGGTAGGGGATTAGGGTAGGGGTTTAACGCGATCCGTCCGATCGTAATCGGTCGGTCGATAATGAGTAGGCTAGAGCGTCCAACAAAGAAAACGGGGATGTTTTGTAGATGTTAGGGGATGATCCGGACCCAACAGTAACGAAAGTCCGGTTCGGGTTCGGGACAAATTTCGGACGCGCGCGAGGGGGCGATGCACTGTGCAAAGAGGGACTCCGGTTTAAGCAAGAGGGAAAACGAAGAACGAGGTTGGTCTCGGAAGGGTCAGCGGAAGCAAGGGGGGAACGCGGCCACTACGAGGGGATGCAAGTTTTAAAACATGGCGGCAACGAAGTGCCGATGCAATGCAAATGATGCGATGACGAATGCAACAAACAAATAAAACACAGCTGACTCGCAAAACAAGGAAGGCAGACGGAGCATCGGTCTCGGGGCGTCACAACATCGCCATGTGATTAACACCCAAAGAGTACTAAGGTGTGATCATGTTTTGCTTGTGAGAGAGGTTTAGTCAACGGGTCTGCCACATTCAGATCCATATGTATTTTGCAAATTTCTATGTCTACAATGCTCTGCATGGAGCTACTCTTGGTAAATGCTCCCACTTACAATATGTATCCAGACCGAGACTCAGAGTCATCCAGATCGGTGTCAAAGCTTGCATCAACGTAACTCTTTACGATGAACTCTTTATCACCTCCATAACCGAGAAATATTTCCTTAGTCCTCTAAGTATAATTTTTGACCAATGTGCACTGATCTACTCCTAGATCACTATTGTACTCCCTTGCCAAACTTAGGGCAGGGTATACAATAGGTCTGGTGCACATCATGGCATACTTTATAGAACCTATGGTTGAGGCATAGGGAATGTCTTTCATTCTCTCTCTATCTTCTGCCGTGGTCGGGCTTTGAGTCTTACTCAACTTCACACCTTGCAACACAGGCAACAACTCTTTCTTTGACTGTTCCATTTTGAACTACTTTAAAAACTTGTCAAGGTATGTACTCATTGAAAAAACTTATCAAGCGTCTTGATCTATCTCTATAGATCTTGATGCTCAATATGTAAGCAGCTTCACCGAGTCTTTCTTTGAAAAACTCCTTTCAAACACTCCTTTATGTTTTTCAAAAAATTCTACATCATTTTCGATCAACAATATGTCATTCACGTATACTTATCAGAAATGTTGTAGTGCTCCCACTTACTTTCTTGTAAATACAGGCTTAACCGCAAGTCTGTATAAAACTATATGCTTTATCAACTCATCGAAGCGTATATTCCAACTCCGAGATGCTTGCACCAGTCCATCGATGGATCGTTGGAGCTTGCACATTTTGTTAGCACTTTTAGGATTGAAAAAACCTTTTTTTGCATCATATACAACTCTTCTTTAAGAAATCCATTAAGGAATGCAGTTTTGACATCCATTTGCCAAATTTCATAAAATGTGGCAATTGCTAACATGATTCAGACAGACTTAAGCATCGCTGCGAGTGAGAAAATCTTATCGTAGTCAACACCTTGAACTTGTCGAAAACCTTTTGCGACAATTCGAGCTTTGTAGATAGTAACACTACTATCAGCGTCCGTCTTCCTCTTGAAGATCCATTTATTCTCAATGGCTCGCCGATCATCGGGCAAGTCAATCAAAGTCCATACTTTGTTCTCATACATGGATCCCATCTCAGATTTGATGGCCTTAAGCCATTTCGCGGAATCTGGGCTCATCATCGCTTCCTCATAGTTCGTAGGTTCGTCATGGTCTAGTAACATGACTTCCAGAAAGGATTACCGTACCACTCTGGTGCGGACCATACTCTGGTTGACCTACGAGGTTCGGTAGTAACTTGATCTGAAGTTTCATGATCAGCATCATTAGCTTCCTCATTAATTGGTGTAGGAATCACTGGAACTGATTTCAGTGATGAACTACTTTCTAATTCGAGAGAAGGTACAATTACCTCATCAAGTTCTACATTCCTCCCACTCACTTCTTTCGAAACAAACTTCTTCTCTAGAAAGGATCCATTCTTAGCAACAAATATCTTGCCTTCGGATTTGTGATAGAAGGTGTACCCAACAGTTTCCTTTGGGTATCCTATGAAGACGCATTTCTCCGATTTGGGTTGGGCTTATTAGGTTGAAACTTTTTCACATAAGCATCACAACCCCAAACTTTAAGAAATGATAGCTTAGGTTTCTTGCTAAACCACAGTTCATATGGTGTCGTCTCAACGGATTTAGATGGTGCCCTATTTAACGTGAATGCAGCTGTCTCTAATGCATAACCCCAAAACGATAGTGGTAAATCGGTAAGAGACATCATAAATCGCACCATATCTAATAAAGTAAGGTTACGATGTTCGGACACGCCATTACGCTATGGTGTTCCAGGTGGCGTGAGTTGTGAAACTACTCCACAGTTTTAAATGAAGGCCAAACTCGTAACTCAAATATTTGCCTCCGCGATCAGATCGTAGAAACTTTATTTTCTTGTTACGATGATTTTCCACTTCACTATGATATTCTTTGAACTTTTCAAATGTTTCAGACTTATGTTTCATCAAGTAGATATACCCATATCTACTCAAATCATCTGTGAAGGTCAGAAAATAACGATACCCACCGCGAGCCTCAACACTCATTGGACCATATACATCAGTATGTATTATTTCCAACAAGTCAGTTGCTCGCTCCATTGTTCCGGAGAACGGAGTCTTAGTCATCTTGCCCATGAGGCATGGTTCGCAAGCATCAAGTGATTCATAATCAAGTGATTCCAAAAGCCCATCAACATGGAGTTTCTTCATGCGCTTTACACCAATATGACCTAAACGGCAGTGCCACAAGTATGTTGCACTATCATTATCAACTTGGATCTTCTGGCATCAATATTATGTGTATCACTACGATCGATATTCAATAAACCATTTATATTAAGTGTATGACCATAGAAGGTTTTACTCATGTAAACAGAACAACAATTATTCTTTGACTTAAATGAATAAATGTATTGCAATAAACATGATCCAATCATATTCATGCTCAAGGCAAACACCAAATAACATTTATTTTAGGTTCAACACTGATACCGAAGGTAAAGGGAGTGTGCGATGGTGATCTTATCAACCTTGGAATCGCTTCCAACACATATCATCACCTCGCCCTTAACTAGTCTCTGTTTATTTTGTAACTCCCTTTCGAGTTACTAATCATAGCAACTGAACCAGTATCAAATACCCAGGGGCTACTATGAATACTAGTAAAGTACACATCAATAACATGTATATCATATATACTTTTGTTCACTTTGCCATCCTTCTTATCCGCCAAGTATTTGGGGCAGTTCCGCTTCTAGTAACCATTTCCTTTGCAGTAGAAGCACTCAGCTTCAGGCTTGGGTCTAGCTTTGGGCTTCTTCATGGGAGTGGCAACTTTCTTGTCATTCCTTTTGAAGTTTCCCTTTCTTTCCCTTGCCCTTTATCTTGAAACTAGTGGTCTTGTTAACCATCAACACTTGATGCTTTTTCTTGATTTCTACCTTCGCCGATTTCAGCATCGCGAAGAGCTTGGGAATTGTTTCCGTTATCCCTTGCATATTATAGTTCATCACGAAGTTCTAGTAACTTGGTGATAGTGACTAGAGAACTCTGTCAATCACTATCTTATCAGGAAGATTAACTCCCACTTGATTCAAGAGATTGTAGTACTCAGACATTTTGAGCACATGCTCACTGGTTGAGCTATTCTCCTCCATCTTGTAGGCAAAGTACTTGTCAGAGGTCTCATACCTCTCGACTTGGGCATGAGTCTGAAATACCAATTTCAGCTCTTGGAACATCTCATATGCTCCGTGACATTTCAAAACATTTTTGAAGTCCCGGTTCTAAGCCGTAAAGCATGGTGCACAAAACTATCAAGTAGTCATCATACCGAGCTTGTCAAACGTTCATAACGTCTGCATCTGCTCCTGCAATAGTTCTGTCACCTAGCGGTGCATCAAGGACTTAATTCTTCTGTGCAGCAATAAGGATAATCCTTAGATCACGGACCTAGTCCGCATCATTGCTACTATCAACTTTCAACTTAGTTTTCTCTAGGAACATATCATAAATAAAACGGGGAAGCTATACGCGAGCAATTGATCTACAACATAGATATGCAAATACTATCAGACTAAGTTCATGATAAATTTAAGTTCAATTAATCATATTACTTAAGAACTCCCACTTAGATAGACATCCCTGTAGTCATCTAAATGATCATGTGATCCATATCAACTAAACCATGTCCCATCACGTGAGATGGAGTAGCTTTCAATGGTGAACATCACTATGTTGATCATATCTACTATATGATTCACGTTCGACCTTTCGGTCTCAGTGTTCCGAGGCCATATCTGCATATGCTAGGCTCGTCAAGTTTAACCCGAGTATTCTGCATGTGCAAAACTGGCTTGCACCCGTTGTATGTGAACGTAGAGCTTATCACACCCGATCATCACGTGGTGTCTCAGCACGAAGAACTGTCGCAACGGTGCATACTCAGGGAGAACACTTATACCTTGAAATTTTAGTAAGGGATCATCTCATAATGCTACCGTCATACTAAGCAAAATAAGATGCATAAAAGATAAACATCACATGCAATCAAAATAGGTGACATGATATGGCCATCATCATCTTGCGCTTTTGATCTCCATCTCCAAAGTACTGTCATGATCTCCATCGTCACCGACATGACACCATGATCTCCATCATCTTGATCTTTATCAATGTGTCGTCACATGGTCGTCTCGCCAACTATTGGTTCTGCAACCATTGCTATCGCATGGCGATAAAGTAAAGCAATTATATGGCGCTTGTATCTTATGCAATAAAGATACAACCATAAGGCTCCTGCCAGTTGCCGATAACTTTAACAAAACATGATCATCCCATACAACAATTTATATCTCATCACGTCTTGACCATATCACATCACAACATACCCTGCAAAAACAAGTTAGGCGTCCTCTACATTGTTGTTGCAAGTTTTACGTGGCTGCTACGGGTTTTGCAAGAACCGTTCTTACCTACGCATCAAAACCACAATGAGTTTTCGTCAAGTGTGCTGTTTTAACCTTCAACAAGGACCGGGCGTAGTCAAACTCGATTCAACTAAAGTTGGAGAAACTGACACCTGCTAGCCACCTGTGTGCAAAGCACGTCGGTAGAACCAGTCTCATGAACGCGGTCAGGTAATGTCTGTCTGGGCCGCTTCGTCCAACAATACCGCCGAATCAAAGTAAGACGTTGCTGGTAAGCAGTATGACTATTATCGCCCACAACTCTTTGTGTTCTACTCGTGCATATAACATCTATGCATAGACCTGGCTCTG
The DNA here is from genome assembly GCF_018294505.1 of Triticum aestivum. Classification (NCBI taxonomy): domain Eukaryota; kingdom Viridiplantae; phylum Streptophyta; class Magnoliopsida; order Poales; family Poaceae; genus Triticum; species Triticum aestivum. The sequence goes on from NC_057802.1 coordinate 436,043,210, forward strand.
ATACCACTGTTGGGGAACACAGTAATCTCAAAAATTTCCTACGATCACGCAAGATCTATCTAGGTGATGCATAGCAACGAGCGGGGAGAGTGTCCACGTACCCTCGTAGACCGAAAGCGGAAGCTTTATATCAACGCGGTTGATGTAGTCGTATGTTTTCACGATCCGACCGATCCTATCACCGAACGTACGGCACCTCCGTGTTCAGCACACGGTCAGCTCGATGACGTCCCTCATACTCTTGATCCAGTTGAGGCCGAGGGAGAGTTACGTCAGCACGACAGCGTGGTGACGGTGATGATGAAGCTACCGGCGCAGGGCTTCACCTAAGCACTACGACGATATGACCGAGGTGGGTAACTGTGAAGGAGGGCACCGCACATGCTTAAGAGATTGTCTGTTGTCCTTTGGGGTGCCCCATTGTCCACGTATATAAAGGAGGGAGGAGGAGGAGGCTGTCCTAGGAAGGGCGCGCCTATAGGGGGAGTCCAACTAGGAGTCCTCTTCCTTTTCCAAGAGAGGAGAGGGGGAAGGAGTAGGAGAGGGAGAAGGAAAGAGAGAGGGGCGCCACCCCCTCCCTAGTCCAATTCGGACTTGCCATGGGGGGGGGCGCAGCCACCCCTTGAGGCCCTTCTCTCCTTTCCCGTATGGCCCATTAAGGCCCAATACTTCCCCCGGCGAATTCCCGTAACTCTTCAGTACTCCGAAAAATACCCGAATCACTCAGGACCTTTCCGATGTCCGAATATAGCCTTCCAATATATCGATCTACGTTTCGACCATTTCGAGACTCCTCGTCATGTCCGTGATCTCATCCGGGACTCCAAAGAAACTTCGGTACATTAAATCACATAACTCATAATACAAATTATCATCAAACGTTAAGCGTGTGGACCCTACGGGTTCGAGAACTATGTATACATGACCGAGACACATCTCCAGTCAATAACCAATAACGGAACCTGGATGCTCATATTGGCTCCTACATATTTTACGAAGATCTTTATCGGTCAAACCGCATAACAACATACGTTGTTCCCTTTGTCATCGATATGTTACTTGCCAGAGATTCGATCGTCGGTATCATCATACCTAGTTCAATCTCGTTACCGGCAAGTCTCTTTACTTGTTCCGTAATGCATGATCCCGTAACTAACTCATTAGTCACATTGCTTGCAAGGCTTATAGTGATGTGCATTACCGAGAGGGCCCAAAGATACCTCTCCGATACACAGAGTGACAAATTCTAATCTCGATCTATGCCAAATCAACAAACACCATCGAAGACACCTGTAGAGCATCTTTATAATCACCCAGTTACGTTGTGACGTTTGATAGCACACTAAGTGTTCCTCCGGTATTCGGGAGTTGCATAATCTCATAGTCAAAGGAACATGTATAAGTCATGAAGAAGCAATAGCAATAAACTAAACGATCATTATGCTAAGCTAACGGATGGGTCTTGTCCATCACATCATTCTCTGATGATGTGATCCCGTTTATCAAATGACAACACATGTCTATGGCTAGGAAACTTAACCATCTTTGATTAATGAGCTAGTCAAGTAGAGGCATACTAGGGACACTTTGTTTTGTCTATGTATTCACACATGTATCAAGTTTCCGGTTAATACAATTCTAGCATGAATAATAAACATTTATCATGATATAAGGAAATATAAATAACATATTTATTATTGCCTCTAGGGCATATTTCCTTCACTGGGCATAACGGTTGGATTCGGGGGTGCCTATTTAAGGGGGCCTTCTTCCCCAATGGACCTTATCCTTTGAGCTCGCATTTGCCCCCCATTGTTGACCTTCTTCGAGCTTGTTATCTCTCCATCCGTTCATGGATTCTTGCTAGTTTTTGGGAAAAGAGAGAGGAGATCTAGATCTACGTTTCCACTGATCACTTTCTCCTCTATGTGAGGGGAACCCCTTGGATCTAGATCTTGGAGTTCTTCGTGGTCTCTTCTTCGTTCTTCCTCTCATTTTCCTCCCTAGCATTAGTTGCTTTGGTGGGATTTGGGAGAGAAGGACTTGGGAACTCCGTGTGCCCTTGCCATTGCATTTGGTGCATCGGTTTGAGTTCTCCACGGTGATACGTGGAAGTGAAGTTGAGAAGCTTGTTACTCTTGGGTGTTTGGGCACCCTAGAGCTTGTTCCTCTTGGGTGCCTTGGTGCCCTAGACGGTTGGTGGTGTTCGGAGCTCAATCATTATGGTGTAAAGCTCCAGGAAAGCTTCGGGGTCTCCAATTAGGTTGTGGAGATCGCCCCGAGCAATTTGATGGGTTCCGGTGACTGCCCCATGGGTTGCCAAAGTACGGGTTCGGTGACCACCCCCAAGGGTTGCCATTTGTACGGGTTCGGTGACCGCCCTCAAGGGTCCCTTAGTGGAATCACGGCATCTTGCATTATGTGAGGGCGTGAGGAGATTACGGTGGCTCTAGTGGCTTCTTGGGGAGCATTAGTGAATTCACCGTACTAGAAGCCCTGACACACGAGATTAATACACCAAGCGTCAGTTACGCCGACCATGACAAGCATGCCGTTAGGACATGTGTAATATGAGGTCTAATTTCGAAGCTCTCGTCGTGGGGAACACACCGGTGAAAATGGTTTTGTAATTTGGACGCACGGTTCACAAAGTATTTTCATTAAAAAAATGGATCTCACAAAAAAATACAACCCTCTCCATACGTCTCAAACTAGTGAAAAAACTGATCAAAACTTCGTGATGGCAATAGGTGACACACATGCACCGTGCCAATTGTCACCACATGAGAAATTTGGACGTAAGCCTTTAACATTTTTAAGGAGCAGTACTCCTTTAATAACTTGTTTTTGAGAGGGGCGGTTTGATGATTATAGTTTCTTTTTTGCACATTTAATAACTAGTGATTATCTTTATTTTTAGAAGAAATAACTAGTTTTTTTTTGACGGGAAATAACTAGTTTTCTTTTAAGCTAAGAAGAAATAACATTTTTTTTGAGAATCAGAAGAAATAACTAGTGATTTAATCGCCAAGTTGTTCGGACCGAGACCCGAATACCATTTTAGGCCTAGACAGCCCAGATCTTCTTATTCAGAACTACATTAAGCCGGCCCGCTAACTACAGTCCTGCTTTTCGGGGCCCGCCAGAAAATCAACACCGCGTCATGTCCCAAACCGTGCGGCCGCGAGCCGAGATGCCCCGACCCGAAAGAGATAAGCCGCCACCGCCGCTGGCCGGAGCCAAATGGCGCTGCTATCGCCACCCTCCGCTCCGCCCCTGCTCACACCAGCTCGCCACCGCCTCGCCTCTCCCCATCTCCTCGCCATCCCGGCGTCACCGAGCTCTCTCCTCTCCCTCCCCCACCACCACCACAGCCTCCTCCTCCCCTGCGCTGCCAACGCCTGGCCGCCCCGCCGGCACCGTCGCCGCGGCATAGCCGCGTCGCTCGGGCAGGAAGAGCCTGGAGTCTCCGACGCCCCCATCACCTCCGAAGGAGAGTTCGGAGAGGGCGACTCCGAGCTGCCGATTAACTTCGATGCAGAGGCAGGCGCGGTCGCGGTTTCCGCCGAGCCGCCGGCGGACGCCAGCCTCGAGGACCTGGAGAACATCCGAGAGATCAAAAGGGTCCGTCCGGCGTGTCTAGCCTCTTCTTTTTCTCCTGGGTTGCATTATCGGGATGAGTTCTTATTTACTTGGTATATTGGTTGGATGTGATATCAGGTGCTGGAGCTTCTTCAGAAGAACAGGGATATGACCTTCGGCGAGGTATGCGATTTTCACTGCTACTTAATTTTCTGTGGATACTGGAACGAACTGCGTCGATTGTTTCCGTCTCAGTATAATAGCCACATTTTGAGGGATGTCCACTAGGCTTGGAGTTTGCATGCTGTTTAGCTCTCGTTGCTGAACCTTGGAGTTTGCACGTTTGTATTTGCGGATGAGAACTTAGAATATTTTGTTTTGTTTCATGTTGCATCGCAGGTTAAGTTAACTATCATGATTGAGGACCCTAGAGATGTAGAAAGGAAGAGACTGCTAGGCATAGAGGATCCTGACGAACTTACCAGGGATGATTTAGCTGATGCTTTGGTTGAGGTAAATTACTCTGCCCTGCGACGTGCACCTCGCAGACATGTAAAAGTTAATATTCGTTTTTCCTTTTCCTTTTGTGAATTGTTGCTCGGCGACCAACATTTCATCCATCTATAATGACCTGATGAATATCCGGATATTTTGTTGTCTATACAACAACAACAACAACAAAGCCTTTATTCCCAAACAAGTTGGGGTAGGCTAGAGGTGAAACCCATAAGATCTCGCAACCAACTCATGGCTCTGGCACATGGATAGCAAGCTTCCACGCACCCCTGTCCATAGCTAGCTCTTTGGTGATACTCCAATCCTTCAGGTCTCTCTTAACGGACTCCTCCCATGTCAAATTCGGTCTACCCCACCCTCTCTTGACATTCTCCACACGCTTTAGCCGTCCGCTATGCACTGGAGCTTCTGGAGGCCTGCGCTGAATATGCCCAAACCATCTCAGACGATGTTGGACAAGCTTCTCTTCAATTGGTGCTACCCCAACTCTATCTCGTATATCATCATTGCGGACTTGATCCTTCCTCGTGTGGCCACACATCCATCTCAATATACGCATCTCCGCCACACCTAACTGTTGAACATGTCGCCTTTTAGTCGGCCAACACTCAGCGCCATACAACATTGCGGGTCGAACCGCCGTCCTATAGAACTTGCCTTTTAGCTTTTGTGGCACTCTCTTGTCACAGAGAATGCCAGAAGCTTGCATTTAAAATGCCAACTAAAAAGGCTATGCTACCTGCACACTGCTATTATTTGATATTCTAATGATAGTGCACAACAGTAAGCCTAGGCATGCCCTTTCCAGTTGTAACATAAGAAATTGTGTTCCCTGGTAAATATCTTTTGTTTATTCCACTTTCTACCTGCTATGACATTATGATTATTTGTTTGCAACCAAATACACTGTCTCTGTCACCATATTTACAATTTGATACCCTGAGGTTATCCCCTTAATGCTTATTCATGAATTACTACTTTCAAAAGATGACAATTCATGTCAAATTTATATTGGACATGAATCCACAAGTAAGCTGCTTGATAAATACTGGCATATGGTTTCTGTTCTCACTCTTGAAATTCAGACATTGCAACATAACATCTTTCTGGACGTTGAACAGCTTGCTATGGTAGTTCTTTATGATGGGTCTCAATAAAAGGCCTCATTAGTTAAAGTTCTAGTCTAATAGCTTCGGCATGCATCATTAGCACTGTTAATGTTACGAACCTTGATTCGCAACAGGATAACTACTGTTCTGAAGATACCCGACGGCAAGGCTAGGGGGATTGGCTAGACATAGGTTGAGATGAGAGAATAATTTGACTGTTCTTTGTCTCCATAGATACATGAAACCAGTGGCGAATCTGGGATGAAAGTAGAGGGTAGGCTCAAAAAATCAAGTTCCTAAGCCTAATTAGCAAATGCATTGCAATTATTGCATGTAAAACATCTCACTATAATTGTGAAGTGGTATGTTTAGCTTTTTTTTTGAGGGATAAGTGGTATGTTTAGCTGAAATAAGATTTTGGAGGGTAGGCTTAAGCCTATTGAAGCCCCCCTAGTAGACTCGCTACTGCATGAAACCCTTTTATAGTGAATGTCTTGGACCTTGACCTCTTTTAATATGATTATTCCTATTTGACCTTTTCTTATACAATTGAACTCTTTTGTAATCCTATACTTTGCTAAATGACTCTCCTCTTTTCTGTTTACGTTCTGCCGCATGTCCTTGACAAACACGTGACCATCTCCTTCTGCGGTACGACCACCCTAGTCTTCTTCCTGACCAGCCGCGACCAGGTCGCCACTGCCTTGGTGCAACATACTAGTGTCAACAACACTACACCCCTCCCGGATAAGCGGCTTGTCCTCAAGGTTGCGGCTAGTGGCACATTCTTGCCATTGTTCTGTACTTTTGGGATTGCTTGTATGAACCTGGGTGATATACCCACTATTGAACCGTTGGTGGTTTCGTCAGGTGCATCAAGTAAAAGCATATCTGCAAATTAGGGTTTTCCGTGAATTGCCTTGCTGGTAGTGCCTTCTGCTGTACCATAGCTGCTGCTTTTATTGCTTCCATCCTGCTGCACACATCGAAGTAAACTCATGGCACTTAAAAGACTGAGGTATGCTAGGCAAATAAATTGAGCAAGAAATCCGTACAGGACTGGTCTTGTGTTGCAGTTTAACACATCCTTTTTTGCAGTTCCTGCATATAGCCTTGTGTTCATATAGAAATTGAATTCTCCTTCCTTCTCTGTTTGGACTCCTTGTATGCAAATTAACCTTTCCAATTCAGTCTCCCCGATGCAGACAGTTGCAAGTAAGCAAGCCATACAATAACATGGAAATAGCACAATCCGGTTAACTTTTTGTTGATGGCCTTTTGTTTTTCCAATCATACTTGAGAACCAACTCAACTTCCCTACTTTCACTTGGGCACTGTGAGCCGAACTCTTCATGGCCTAATCCATCTCCTTACTCCCATGCAAATCCATGCTGAAGTACATCTGCTGATCTGCCATTGGCTGGTCTATGCTCACAATCTTATGCATTGGTATCAACACTTCAGATTCATGCTGGAAAATTGTCCTGCTCTATGCCAATTGTTTTTCTGATTGTTCTCAGCTGCGTGAGCACCGCTGCCGCCAATTTCATGCATGCACTGAAACCTGCGCAGGGAGTTTCATCTTTTTCCTGGACATGGACTTGATGGATCCTAGTTCTGCCACATGAAACTCCATCTCCTAACTCATTTGAACATGTTGCTCTTCTCCAAGACATGCATGTGGACCATGGCTTTGGGACAACGACATGCTTGCAAGTTGCAACGCATGCACATCTGCTTGATGTTCTCCTGCTGCTGGACGGACTGAACATCATGAGCATCATGGGCCAAATAGTCTGCTCTACCTCTGTGCTCATCGCCGCCGCTTGTTCTTTAAGCGATGACACTTACAACTCCTCCAGTCCCGATGGCAGGGGAGGCGTCTGCGCAACAGCTGCTTCTTGTTGAGCGGTCGCTGCCACTGCTTGTGGTGTCGCCCCTGCCAACTTTGTTACACCTAATGTGCTCAAGAACACAGAGTAACTTGATACCAAGTTGACAGCAGCCATCATAGATGTTGTAACCTTGTAGACTAAGCTCGTGTTGCATGGTGGTACAAACCATATTTGACAAAGGCCACGACTGGTGAATTTCTTTGATCAATGTTGTTTACTCTTCCATAAGGATCAGGAACTCGATGAAGCACACTCACTGTGATAGGGTAGATAATATGATGAATCGTGACACGGTATATCCTTTGTGACATTTTCTTGGCAGCAAAAGCAAAACCCATGCTGGACGACTCTGATATCAAATGCTGCGAACCTTGATTCACAACGGGTAACTGCCATGCTGGAGATAGCCAGACGGCATGACTATGGGGGATTGGGTTAGACATGGGTTGAGATGAGAGAATAACTTGAGAGTCTCCCAAACATATATACATGACATCCTTATATAGTGGATGTCTAGGACCTTGATCTCTCTTAATACGATTAGATTTATTAGGCCTTTTCTTATACAATTGACATCGTCCAAATCCTATACTTACATAAAGGACTCTCTTCCTTTCTATTTACTTGCTGCCGCTAAACCTTGGCAAACACATGGCCATCTGCTGCTGCAATACAACCACCCTGATTTTCTTGCCGACCCGACGGCGGCAACCAAATTGCCACTGCCTTGATGTAATGTACTAACATCCACAACTGATAAGTGATAAGTGATAACCAGCTACCTTCAGAGCACATGATAAGAAACATGAATTGCATTTTGATGCCATCTAGTTGATGATGGATAACATTTATATTACCCTGCAAACAGATCAGACACTGATATGCCTTGCCTACTTATAGGTTAATGAAGGACGAATTCCAGAGAATCGTGATACTCTTAGGTTGCTTGCCAAGGAGATGGCAGAATGGCCCGATGTTGATGTAAAGGTAACACTGATAATACAATTTCTACTTCCTAGCAATGGTTACCACAATTCTTTCCCCATGACTACCATGGCTGTAGTTTTTGACTATGCAAATCCTTGTTGGTTTGACCGATAGCACTTGTTTCCTTCAGTTTATGTAGTTTGGCCAGCTTTCACTGTTTTTTGGGTATTACGGGGCCAGTTCCACTGTTATGCTCGTCCCATTTTGTGTGTATTTCTGTACAAAATCTTAACAGAACTACGTTTTAACCCGACTTTCATTTTGTAATTCTGTGTGCAGATAGAAAGTCAAAAGGGCAAGGGTTTCTTTGGCAGATCTGTCTATGCAAAGGCCACAGATACTGGCATTGATCCTGTGGCAGCTGCTAAAAGACTCAACATTGACTGGGATTCTGCCGCTGATATAGATGAAGCAGAGGATGAGGATGATGAAGATGAAGTTCCATCAGCAGTGGTAAGGTGTTGTCTTCAGTATATTCCATAAATTTGTTGTGGATGTAAAACAGTCGAAAGCATTTCATTTAATTGCACATGGCTTGATTTCGTTTTATCACCACTTTCAGCTATGTATAATTTTATTCTGCTCTGCAGGGATACGGTGCTCTGTATCTGTTGACGGCTTTCCCTGTCATTATTGGAATATCGGTCGTGCTGATCCTTTTCTACAACTCTCTACAGTAGTGCACCTTTGCTTCTCGAGAAGATGCTGCCTTTTTCTTGTAAAGCCAAGTTACAACGCCGCTGAATGAGCACCCCTTTCTTAGTCTCATAGTAAAATAGTTTCTGCAATGGTATGACAACATTGTAAAGCTCTGAGGTTGTACACCACACAAGAAGGAAAAGGTCTTGAAATATTGGCTTTTTCTAGGGAAACTGAAAGCTGATTATTCTGCGGTTTTCTTTACGTTACAGTCTCTTCCATATCTCGCTGTGAAGTCACAAGGGCTGTAAGCCACCCATTGCTCAACATTTCTGTGGGTTTGTACGGTGGCTCTCTCGCTTCCCTGTTTGTTATGCTTACTTTTAGTCTACTATTGTTTTCTGACGTCCATGAGACCATAATGTAAGTAAGTTAAACTGCTACGGTATGCTGTACATGTAGTTATGCTTTCCTTCAAATAGATAGAATGTACTATATGTTGTGATTTTCTCTGGTGAAAACGGCTGAACCGGCAAAGCTTTTCTTGAAGAGCGTATTTGAATCCTGGGAACTTTCTTCCCACAAAAATAAATAGGAGTAAATAAATCATGTAGATGGTTTCTATCCATTTTGCTACTACCTCCGTCACGAAATATAAGAACTGCAAACCCGTCTTATATTTCCGGACGGAGGTACTGTAGTATTAGTTAACAGTATCCTTTCTACGGACATTTATAAGATTTTTAATGTTTATTAATTGGGAAACAATAATGTCAGCTTAGTGCCAAGCACGTACTTCATAAGGCGTTTTGAAATACTAGCTGCGCATAACTCTGTCGTCCAAGACAACAGCTGACCACAGTTTTCTTACACAGAAAAGAATAGCAGATTCGACCACGCAGATTTGAAGGGGTGGCACTGGCTGACTGGCAGGTCAACAGGCCCAACAGCACACCATGACATGAAGACAACAACGCAAGATCCCGACGTGCTCTCCACCATTCCTCGAAGTCAATTTGCTTAGCTTTGCGCTCATGAAGAAGCGTGCAGGTGCAGCTCCTGCAAGTTCACCTCAGGTGCCATGGGTTCTTTCCAACAAGACGCTCCATTCCAGGCCTCCCATGCGTCCTTCAAGAGAGGAGCTCGTGTGGCAGACGATGACGATGATGAGGAGGAGGACAAGATTCCCGCCGACGATCTCGGCGCGGCCAGGGCCGCGCCGTTCGGCCGGCGATCCCGCGCGGGCTCGTCGGTCACTGACATGTCGAGCAACGCGTCCATCAACTACGGGAAGTCGGCGCGGCAGGACAGGTTCGGCAGCGACAGCTTCTGGTGCGGCGCCTTCTGCATGCACCTGCCCGGCCTGTCCAGGCGGCGGCCGATCATGCAGCAGCAGCAGTCCATGAGCCTGAGCGAGCCGGACGCCCCGGCGAGCACGGCCGGGCCTGACGAGCCTACCCGGAGCGGCGCGGTGTCCAAGGCGGCCTCCATGGAGAGGTTCGGCCACAGCTCGTCGTCCTCCGGCATGGTGTTCGGCGGCCGCGTGGACGCGGAGGAGGACGATCAGGAGGTGTCGGCGTACTTCGACCTGCCGCTGGAGCTGCTCCGGAGCAGCAGCGTCGACATGGAGTCGCCCGTCACGGCGGCGTTCGTCTTCGACAGCAGCCGGGGCCGGGGGAAGAGCATGCTGCCGGACCTCGACTTCAGTTTCCCGGCGCCGCCTGCTTTCTCGAGTCCCTCCCCGTCGTCGCGACGGGCCTGATCGAGGAGAGTCTCAGGGCCAGACAACTTTAAATTGAGCCGAGTTACTCTTGAGTTTCTGCATTTCAGACACATTGATCGTATCCATGTATTGCGTGTTGGATTCTTGTTTTTCTGTAATCTGTATATTGCAATTCATATCTGATATGTGGGGAAATTGGATTATGTACCCAATGTTGGTTGTCAGTTAGCAAAACTAGCTAAATGACCCTGTGTGGTATTTTTGCCTTAAATCCACATCAGTAGGATCATTTAGCTAGTTTTGCTAACTGACAACCAACATTGGGTTCAGCTAGATGAGTTTTTGTCAATCCCTTATGTACCCAATGTTGGTTGTCAGTTAGCAAAACTAATTAACACCACAAACTAATTAACTATGACTTTTTGTCAATATCCTTTTGTTCCATTTGGCTATAATTCGTTGGCAAAAATGGCGCAAACTAATTAACCATGACTTTTTGTCAATATCCTTTTGTTCCATTTGGCTATAATTCGTTGGCAAAAATGGCGCAAACTAATTAATCATGACTTTTTGTCAATATCCTTTTGTTCCATTTGGCTATAATTCGTTGGCAAAAATGGCGCCGCAAGTATAATAATAGAGCTATGTCAATTTCCTGTTGCTCCATTTCCACATAAACCATGTGATTTTTTATTTTGAAAATCGTTTGCCGATTTTGAAATGTTCGCGTACTTGAAAAATATTTGTCAAATACGAAAAAAGTTCGTGAATGTTAAAAAATGATCATGATTTTTTAAAAAAAGTTGGTGAACTTTAAATTATAAATGTTACAAAAAATCACAATTTTTAAAAATCATGAATTTGGGGGATAATCACAAGTTCTCAAAATGTACAGAGCCTTTTTTTTAAATCTCATGATTTTTACAAATTAAAAGGAGAATAAAAAAGGAAAAGGAAAAAATTATTGAAACCATGCAGTTGCGACCCCCCG